>NC_065921.1:20891991-21197348 GCF_024586455.1 Bactrocera neohumeralis
CCATTAAACTTAATATACTAATGCTCCGCGTTGGAGCAAAGGACCACAATGAAACTCTTCCATTTATTCCAGTCATGTGTTAGCCTCTTTATTTGACTTCAATTTTTTGGACCTTAGATATGATAAATGTCCAAATTCTTACTCCAGGTTAGAGGGAATCGGTATTTCCATCGGCTACGTTTCAGGTAATCTCGTTCATTATCTTTTGAGTAGTCGCCTCATTGGCGTGCCATATTTGAGCGCGCTCATAAGTCCGTTTTTGAGACGGCGACGAGCCAGAGAATGCAACAAATATTTCGCAGACATCGATTTATGAAAACTTGCAGCTTTTGGATGTCAGAAGCTACGGGATTCCGTGCTTCAAAGTCGTGTAGAAGTGTAGACCTAATATTGAAAATTAATATTTTTTTTTGGTACGCCGCGTAATAATCGAGGAGATCCCAACCGCGTTGAGAGCTCCGCAAGCATTCGGTCTGGCCTTTGGCCTTCTTTATATGGTTGCTAATGTCTCATTTTGATCCCCCATTTAGGCATATAATACCGCCCACGTCTCTAAAGACTTTAACATTTTCAAGTACTATACCATCGACTTGAAAATTCTGCGGTTTGCCGAAGTTAATTCTGAGATCTACTTCCGCTGGAGTTTCTTGCAGAAAAGCTATCATTCTTTTCACGCGTACCCTTTTTCATTACTATATCCAATATGATGTTAAACAAAAGCGGTGACAAAACACGATCCTGACGGACGCCCTTCTCTATATTTATTCGATTAAAAAATGTTCTCGTGGAGCCACTATCTTAAAATTACTTCTATTCATTTTTTTTGCTAACTTTTAATTTAGACTTAGGTAAAAATTAAAAATATGCGGCAACACTGTATAAATTTGCCTTTCAAATTAAGTCATTGAATTCATAACAGTATATGTATATTTCCACGTGGTGCTGCAAAATTGTATTATTTTAAAAAAATTAGTCAGGTGGCAACTCCAAAACACATATTTCTAAAAAAATAAAGTTATATATATATAATGGCATTCCTGAGCACACATATTGCCAAATTGTATGAAACATTTGGTTTTTTTTCTTTTAGTTTAATAGTAAAAAACAAGTGGCAACTTTCTACTATTTTTTCTAATAAATCTTTAACAGCGTTAAAACTTCAAATAAGGAGTCAAAACATCAGTAAAATAATGGTAAAAATATTATTATTTTTGCAAAACTTTAGTCAGGTGGCAACTCCAAAATATATATTTCTATAAAAACGTTAACTTATATATATAAGGGCATTTCTGAAGACGCATATTGCCCAATTGGATGAAATATTTACGTTATTTAAAATTTAATAGTAAAATACATGTGGCAACTCTTTTTATTAATCTTCCTAATAAACCATCAACAGCGTTGAAACTTCAGATTAAACCAAAAAGTCAAAATAATACGATATAATTGGTCTAGTTCAAAGCTATAAATTATACTATTTTATATATTTTTTTAAATAAATACACCAAATATTGTTTTATATACATACAAAATTTAAGTCTTGTTTTGAAATTATACGATAATTCTGAATACATATGGACATATGTACATATGTATGTACCTGCATATTTTAGAAATCATATAGCTAATATTTTTCGGCCAAATTGAAAATTTTATGTACTGCTTGTCAACGTAAGTCTTGCCCGAAGCACGTAATATACCAACACGCACACACACATACATATGTACACTACCAGCTGCCTAGTAAATAATCTCAACATTTTTATCGCATCTGATATTATTGAAATTTTCATTTGCAACTTGAAAATCGTTTTATTTGCCACTAAATAGCCATTTATCTTCTGCAAACACGCAAGCACTCGCTTTTTTCCCACGCACACTCCCCGCACCCGCGTTTACGCCAGCGAAATTTTCGATTTTGCGCCAAATTATTACATTTTCGGCCACAAAGCGGCAACTCTGCCGCCACATATTCACGTGCTATAAAATATATTTGGCTTCAATACATTTCTTGCTTTTCGCATTTTGTGTACTTTAACTTGCAGCATGCTGTGGCACATGCTCTGGCCTCAGCCAGCTCGTATATCAAATTTTTTTATCAACTCAATTGGTTTGCGCTTTGTGTTCTACCAGCTTTATTTCGCATATTTGCTATGTTTTAAAGTTGCCCTTGTCACCGCGGGGATTGCCAGGAGCGCTATCACACCCGCTCTCGCTCTCGCTCCCTCGCGCCGTACAACCTTTGGTTAAATGCTTTTTCAACACCAAAAACAGCGTGAAACGTTATTGATTAGGCTTTGCTGGCGCCCGCAGCCAAATGTACGCTCACACACACACACATAGAAGCAAGTACATACATACATACAAAAAAAAATATACACCGTTGTGACATTAGCACAGCTGCCGCCACCCCAAACACCCGCTTTACGTTTGTTTTTTATAATTTTTTTCTGCTTCTTCTTTGCTGCTGCTACTAAATTGTTATTCATGTTGTTTTCGCTGTTGTTGCTTTTGGCAGCCAACTGGCAGCTGTTGCCAATATCATCGGCGCGGCGTCAGCACCCACTCTTTGCGCCAGCGGCGCTCTAACTCTCGCTCTGTGTACTATATATCTCGCCGTCTGTCTGTTTATCTGTCTGGCATGCGCGCCGCTACTGCTGTTGCTGCCATCACCGCCAACGCGTTTACGCCGTCAAACGTTTCATTCGAATCTGTCAGCTAACGAATTGATTTAGCTTTGATTTCGCCCGCAGCTGTGCCCCGCCGCCTGCAACTCGCTGCCCTCCCGCCCTCCTTTTTTCTATTCGGCGCACTTTTTACATGCAAAATATGCGAGTTTCGCTTTGTTGTTGTTGCTGTTGTTTTGTATTTCGCATAATGACTAAATTGAATTTTTAGAAAGGCTTTCGTGCACACAGCGATTTTTATATTAAACTCCGTGCCCCTCTCTCTCTCCACCCCACACAGCTCGCCATCATTTCCGGCTGTTTCGCAGCTAAAATTAAAAGGAGCAAAATAAAATTAGAGTGCAAACATATGGCAATGTGGCACTACATTTTACTTTATTGACACATTTGTTGAGTTTTTTCGTCAGCCATTAAAAAGTTTTTAAGTTTTTTGTCCAAATGTTGGCTGAAGCGGTCAATTTGCTTTTCATTAGGCGTTTTGAGCGATTCTAAGTAATTGAGTGATTGATTGCCATGTATTTATAAATCTATAGGCTATTGGTGTTTTTGCGAGTTCTTGTTGTTCTTGTTGTGTTTGATATGTTAAGAGAATGACATTTTTCATAGAAAATGGAATTAACAAATATTTATTATTTCTATTTTTATATTGTTAAGGTTAATTTATAAGAGTTTTGGTTAAGTTAACCTTTATCTGATAACAACTACTACAGTGGCTTAGACTAGTTGAAGTTAGTTGAGTTTTATATTTGTGCATATTATTTAACATTGCTTTATATTTAACAATAATCGACTGCCGAAGTGCTGCCGTTATAAGAAATAGCCAGCACACTACTAGACACTTCACCTGGGCGGATGCCATTAGAACCTTACGACTCTTATAAAATACTATATAATTCGACATTGCAAAATAATATGGCCGAAAAAATTGAAACCAAGAGTAAAGTTCTAGAGCACATCTTCTTGCTTCTTTTACTTTGTTTGATATTTTTTTTCAGAAAGGTTTTTTTAATATATGTGTTTTTTTTTTTTTAATTTAGTTTTAATAACGATCTTGAGCAAGTGACTGCCGAATTCGCCGAATATCGAGAGATAGTTCAGCAATAATGCGCCGAATATTCTATTCCCAGACGTCAGTGATCTCGGGCTTATCTGCGTTGACAAACGACTTCACACGACTCTACAATTAATAGTCCAGCGCTGTTAAATCTCACAATCCTGGAAGCCACGCCTTCAATCCATTGATTGTTCCGTTGGCTGTATGACATATATGTAGTATGATCTTGTTGAAACCAAATGTCGTGCACATCAACATCCTTCCCATTGACTGTAATATTATAGATGCCTTCAATTTTGAAGAAATATGAAGCATTAATACTTTTTGCCGTTAGGACACGCAAAACAGCAACTTTTTGATAATCTTATAGGGTTTCCATAAAGGCTTGTGGATTATCATCAACATAAATGAACAATTTCGTTATTAACGTTCATCTAAAGCTTCATCGCTGAACAAATTTTTCTTCTGAAAAATAAGAACGGTGGCCATCTAGTTATGGGCCCATTCACCGAACGTGCTACACGCTTGATAAAAAACACCAATTACGGAAAAAGTATTGCCTCATTGAAAACGTCACGTCTAAAAAAACACTCTTGTATTCAGCTGAAAAGAAATTTGTAAATATTTTTAGTTCCTCAATCGACATATTCATTACTTCAAATGGCTTCGGGGTTTGAGTTGGCGCACAGTCCCAAAAATATCTTAACTTAATCCTTTACTCGAAGAAACCCATGTGTGACCAGCAGCAAAGAGTATTTAAAAAAGACACGAACTTACTTGAAGATGATATATGATCTCGGCCAGAACGCTTTAGAAATTATTAAGAAAATATTAAAAGCCGATAATAAGCGGATTGCTTCAAAATCTTTTATATGGGATTCATGATAAGTTAATCACTAGATGGATGTCGAGAGTTTCCATCTTGTCATAGTACTTTAACCACTCGCCTTATTTAGCACTTGGCTTTTGGTACTTTGTAATATTCTCTTAATTCAGGACTTGGATTTCAATACTCTTGATCTTACTGCCTTCAGTTCGGATGTACATAGTTCCAAACGTTTTCCAAAAGTTAAAAAGCAGATTTCATGAAACATATTTGCAATTTATTGTCCGAAAAGAGTTTAAATTGTTTTTACGTTCTACATGGCACACAATAAATCTTTCGTACTCCCGTTAGAGATCATTAGAGGCTGGTGTGCGCAATCCTTGACACTTTTTAAGAAACAAAATTTAAAAAATAGGTTCTAAGTCTTTGAGTTTGGGAACGTTTTCTTAAGATGATAATAGCTTTGGTTTTTGATTAAAAATACCATAAAAAAATATAAAAAATCCTCAAACACAACTTCCGATTTCCATTAAAATATAATACAAGCAAATATATACTATGCTCAAATACTCAAACTGTAAGCACATAATACCTTCCAGTTACACTGAGAGAAAAGAAAGCGGCAAAAAATGCTAACCAAATTGACTCGAGCGCAACTAACGAGCAAAAATCACTGAGCCGCATTGCACACCCTAACACAGTTGCCATTGTGGCTGCGCGTTGCGGGAAAAACTTTTCGACAAAAGTGAAAATAAATCATCGCCGAGCTAGAGAATCGCAAAAACACAAAAAAGAATGCACCGCACAAAAACAAATATATGATCAAGACACAAATTTAGCACAAAAGTTGCTCGGTTTTTAAGTTGAATGGTAAATATTTCATAGCAGCGGAAAGGAAACGCATAAACGTACCGTTAGATGGTGTGCGTGCATGTATGCGCCTGAAGTTGAGCTACCCGCACGCTATGACTTCATAGAAAACACGAGCAGAGCAGCAAAAAACAAGAACAAAAAAACATTACAATGAAATGCAAAATAAGTGCAGTAAGGCACAACAAAAGCGTAGCAACATGCGGGTGGCTGTCAACAACAACAAACACCACAAATAAGTATGAAGTAGGAATATGTAGTCAGGATGCTGCTATCAGTGTTAGCAACAAGCCACCGTGTCGTTGACTGGGTAAAGAAGTCACTGAGTCAAGCGACTAGCACGTAAATTCACGCTGACTCCGTTGTTACCCGAGACACATGACGGGGGACTGAGGCGGGTTAGCTAAAGCTGCAAAGAAGTACATTTTTGTGGCAAAAGTAAGGAATTTTTGTAGAAGCAAGGCGTCTGGCAAAATATGTGGGAAGCATGGAGAAGTAGAAGAATGAAAAAATATTCAAGACATGCACAGTGGGACATAAGCTGACAGTTTTTAGTTAAAATTTAGTTCAAATATTTTTTTTCGATTTTTTTCAATGCAAAAAAAAATAAAAATAAAAATAAAAATAAAGAAAAAATTAAACTTTTTTGTTTTAGAAGCAAAGCTTATAGAAAAATATTTTGAAAATTGGTGGATTAAAATAGGAAAAAAAATTTAATAAATGCTCAGAAATGTTCTCAAAGGTTGCAAGTTAGACAAAATTTATTTTAAATAATTTTTTTTATTTAATTGAACTCAAAAAATATATTTGAAAAAATCTTTTATATTTTCAGAAATAATTGATGCAATTCTCTCTTAATCAAGTCGTAATCAATTTTCTGCTTGCTTTTTTTCTTACCAAAAAATAAATAATATTTTTTTGTTAAGTTGAAATTAAACCCACACGTGAATACTCGTGTTATTCAGAACACTCTCCTTAGACCCAACAAAAATTTTATTCAACTTTTCAACACACAAATCCACTGTGCACCCATTTGTACTTGGCGCCAACAAGCTGCATTTATCCCAAGAAAACTGGACAAAAAGCTAACAGCGGCTAACCTCCCACCGAAGAATGCAAATAGAAATGCAAGCAATTTTCTTGACGCATCCTACCCCGTCCTTTACGCACGTCGACCCTATTAGAAGCATTTTTGCACTTCATATTGCAAACAGTTGCTTGCCACCTTGTTGAGTGCGGCATTGTGCGTCAGGTCGGTGTTGCATATGAATAGAAAATATGTACTGCTGTCGCCATTCAAGCGTAGGTGGTTTACTTCTTCTAAGAAACCATATGCAAGTATATGCAGCAAAAAAGTTGAAAAATAAGTCATTTATGCAAAAGTTACTCTTATTTAACCTTCGTTGCTATAGAAACCTATGCAGGTTGTGGCAAATATGCATTTATCACATGTTAATTAAGGAAATATATACATATATTGTATAGGTATTTGTTTACTTCATATAACCTTTTTATGAAAGTTTTTTCTCCAAACAACCTTAAAAATCCAACAAAAAATATTTCTTAATTACCTCATTATTCTCAAGGAATTTTAAGAATATTCTCAACACGCTTTATAAGCTTTGGCAACGTCCATAAAAGAAAAAGGCCTAGTTCCAATATACACTGAAATACTACATTAGGTTAGATTTTATGTCGAATTTCCAAGAAAATAAAAACAGTCTGAAAAAATCGTTGATCTTAGGTCGGTTGCCGTGTTCAATCACCTTTACGCTCACGGTAAACATACTGTAAACATATTTTTGAAGCTCACATGGAATTATTTTCATCGACAGGACATAGGATAGGTTGGGTCGTAGGGTAGATCATAAATTTCACGCATAAACTCTTAAAAATGAGTCACCTGATCCTCAAAGATCCTCATTGGCCTAGGTTTGCCAAAGACAGTCTGGCAATAGAAATGGAAATGGCATGATTATGATATGATTCTACCTCACCTTCCTCTCTCAGTCAGAACACCCACAATTGCGGCGAGATTGGCTAAAAGCCAGAAGTTCGAAGAACCTCTTACGGTTCACTCTCAGCCAGAATTAAGTCGCACAAATTCTAGTTATTGAACTGTCCTTTATGAGCTCCCATAAGGTCTGAAGGTTCAACGCCGACTCGTTTTTAAACGCGTAAAATTGGGAAAAGGGTTCCTTTCTTAGCATACTCATCAGCTTGCCATTCTTGGCGGTTCCATTAAGACTGTGCTCCAGTCTAATATGAAAGAAGTTTGAAGCTTTTGCAAATGAGGTCATGCACTCTTTGACTAGTTTTGAGCGCACAGTCAAGAAGTTAAAACCCAGTTGCTTGGCTATCGAAGAATATGTACATATGTACACCACTCTGAAAATAGCTAAACTGCGGAGCCGTACATTTAATACTCCCATGATGGCAGCCAACTCCCCTTGAAAGATGCTGCAATGCCTGAAACTAGAGATGATAAAGAGTTCCCAACAGAAGACTCCATCACCTACTCTCCCTTTTAATTTCGATTTAACGACCCACCCACAAATGCGTTGTAGTTGTGTATGCTGAAAAGGAACCACCAAGAGAACGTTCTACAATGCAGTTATCTTGATTTTAAGGAATATAATCGAAGCAGTGAAGAATTTCAATGTGTCCCTGGCTAGTGTTGCTCATAAACCCAACTTCCCCAGGTCCAAAAGCAGCCTGCGCACACCCTTCTGTAGGTTGTCACTCCCAAATACTCAGGTGAGGGAATATCTAGACTAACAGCCCAGGGTTCAACCAAATCTAAAAAAGCTTCAGTCCTGAAATCCACAGTCCAAATCGAATGCGAGGTCAGGTCCGTTAGCAGTTTTCACAGGCCGTGAATGAAAGCTCCTTTAGCGTTAGCCATTATAAATCACGCGCAGGCGACGTACCTTATATCCCAAACATGGTAAAGCTTTCAATTAACAGTACCACTGTATGTTACTGGAGTTGGGTTGGATTGTTATATCAATGGACTTGCAGTCCAAATAGTACAGTATTTGAAAACTCCTTTCCAGAACTTTTTGAACTTTTTTATACATTGTGAGTTTGTCAACTAATAGAAATGTTCAAAAGAGAGACAAATTCAAGGAGTCCTGAATCTCCCTGAACACTTCGAAATATCTTCATGTTCACCACTTTTCTGCTGGCTATACCTCGTTTGTTGAACCTTATTTAAAGTGTCATAACTACTTGCAAGACTGTCGTAATTAAATTATGCCAGTTTATTGCATTTATACCAGTTGTGTGTTCGATTCATCTAATCAATTTCGAAGGCGCCACAAATGGTAGACGTCTAAGACGAAAATGAGAGAAGTAATAGCATTGACAGACGGCAGCGTTAAACCAGATTAATTGCATTTTTGTTCAAAGTTATTTTTGAATCCAAAAATAATAAATTTTATTAAGATTTTCGTTGGCAACATATTTTTCATCTATTGAAACAAGCAACCCTGACAAAAATTCAATATAATATCAATAAAAATTCTATGTTATGATGCAGTTTTAAAAATAATGTGTTGATACTTTAAAAAAAATCGAACAACCGTTTTTATCTTCTATCAATCTTGAAAATATAAAAAGGACAATGAGCTGTTTATGAGAGTTTCAACCATTTTAAACTTTACCTAAGCACACATCAGATTAAAAATTGAAAGCTCCCACTTTCCTTAGTAAACATTTCATTAAAAGGAATGTCACGTGACAGAAACAGGCACATGCAACAGCGAAATGCCGTGAAATCTTCTTAATTTTCAAGCGCTTGGGGGCAAAACGCGAGTTGCTGCCGCAGAACTTTGACAGAAAGACAAACAAAGAAAAATAAAAAGGGGGAAACAAAAACACTTTTCAAAGAAATTAGAGTTTGTGGCGGGAGAACGAGTTAGGGTAGAGTGAAATGATGGCACACCTAAAGCTTACAAAGAAGATGAGTGTTGATCATTTCTGAAATATGTGAGGCTTTGTAAATATTTACATACATAAATACTTAAGGCTGGATTAGTTTAACAAAATTGACATATGAAAATGTATTTAGGTATATGCATACATATGTGTCTATATACATATATAAGTACACATGGTATATATATGAATGTAAGTGTAAATATGCAAAAATCCCTGCAAAAGACAAATCAAGGCAACCATGTAAGCCTAAAATATGAACGTGAGCCAAATAAATACCCATATATGCATTTATATGTGTCTGTTCACAAAGTGTAACTGTGTGAGTGCATATGTGCAAAATATGAATTATCTGCATAATGCATGCACAAAAGACAATGCGAATGAGGCCAGTGGCGTAGGCAGCTGAAGGCGACGACATTCAAACACACACATTTACATGAGTACAAGGCCTGCCTCGGCCAGCCACAAGGATCACGCTCTTTGCCATTCAAATTGTGATCCCTTTCTTATGTCGTTTGCTGCTGTTTACGTCTTCAAGTCGCGTTGAAAGTGAAGTGCTCTTAGGCCGCTATGTGTGCGCTTTCTTCGCGCTGATGTCCTTTTTGCGAAACCAAATGTTTTTTGTGTACATGTGCGTGTGTGTGTGTGACCATGTGGGCATATATGTATAATAAGCATATACATTTTAAAAAACGCTGTTGCTGATCAAATGACTATCAGCACAAAACTCAAGTATTTGCCTTTGGCTTTTCGTGGCTGCTTTTGTTGTTTCGCCCAGCAGATATATATTTTTTTTATTTTCTGAACTTTTTTTTATTTTTTATACAGTGTAAATGTGTAATATTCGTTTGTGAATCAAAGGCAAATAAATACAGATGTATGTGTCTACAAAATCACAACCGTTTTTGCTGATTTTTTTTTAGTTTCCCATTCGCTTTAGCAACTCATACTCATACAATGTTCGCCTGTTTGTGTATGTGATAAAGACAAAAGCACTCTTGTGCTGCTTGTAAAGTCCTTCAATGTGCTCTTGGGCAAACAATATACGACGACATGTAGACAAGCCAAAAAGAAATAACAACAACACAAATCCTACACAATAGCAATGAAGAGGCTTTTGTTTTAGCGAAGGCAAAAAGTAAAAATAAAAAATATGTGAAAAAAGAAAAAAAAAAGCTGCGAACAAAAATCATAAAAAAGTACAAAAATGGGACAGATGTTTAATTATTGTTGTAGTTGTGGTGCAGTGACAAAATTTGTGCCAAAAAAAGTTATTTTATTTGATAAAACAAAATATTTCAATTCTAGTTTGCAAAAAAATACAATTAATTACTTCTAACATTAAAAAACAAAATTAAAATAATTTTCTTACTAATTTTAAAAATTAAATTAATT
This sequence comes from Bactrocera neohumeralis, assembly GCF_024586455.1. Taxonomy (NCBI): domain Eukaryota; kingdom Metazoa; phylum Arthropoda; class Insecta; order Diptera; family Tephritidae; genus Bactrocera; species Bactrocera neohumeralis. The sequence continues at coordinate 20,902,766 of NC_065921.1, forward strand.
TTAATAACAATTTTTTTAGTTTTAAAATAAAAGTAAAAAAATATTTTGCAAAAAAATAATTTTTATTTAATAAAATAAAAAAAAAATTAATAAATTCTAACTTTTCGCAAAAAAAAAATAAAATAATTTAACTAAAACAAATACTTAACTAAAACAAATATTTTGGGGAAAAAAATTATTTCGTAAAACAACGCGAAATCATACCCAAATGCAACTTAGTTTAAAAAACAAAATTATAATATTTTATATTAATTTTTTTCTTAAGTTTTTCTAAGACAAACATAAGCATTTTATATTTTCAAATTTTTTGAAAGCAGAAAACAAAATAGTTTTCTTTACATACAATTCGCAAATTTAAATCGAAATAAAAAATTTGTTCAAGAATTAAATTTTATTTAACAAAAACAATTTTTCTATTTTAATTTTAAAAAGAAAATTTTTAATTTTTAATATTAATTGTTTTCAAAAGTATTTCCATGAAAACGAAAACATTTTATTTGTTTAATTTTTCTTTTCTTTGAAAATCGAAAAAAAATTTATTTTTATTTAGTAAAAAATCTGGAAATAAAACCGAAATGAAAAATTTATGCAAAAATGATTAAATTTTATTAAACAAAAATAACATTTGTTCGTCTTTCTATTTAAATTTGCTTAAAAATAAATAAAACTAATTTTAATAATTTTAAAAAGAAAAATATTATTTTTTTACATTAGCTGTTCTCAATTTTTTTTCATGATAAAAGGAAAACAAAAACTTTTATAAATTTTTATTTAAGAAAAAATATAATAATTTTTTTGTTATATGTGACCTGGTCTACGGAAAGGGGGCTTAGGTGTCAAAAAAAAGGAGAACAATTAATGAGATAACGAGAAACTGACGATTATTTTTAACAGCTTTTCCCAGAAAACTAGTTTTCGCACCTTAGCTCCCTTTTCGTAGACCAGGTCACATATAAGTATTTTATTTCTTACGAATATTGAAAAATTAAACAAACAAAATATAAAAAAAAATAACAGTAAACAATTTTTTTTTATTTTAACCAAAAAAATTCAATGAAACTTATTTTAGAAGTCCTTAATTTTAAAATAAAACATTTTTTTTAACTTAATTTTTTTTCTATAAAAACAAATAAAATTTTTTTAAAAGAAATAGTATTAGCCAAAAAATAGCAGTTTTTTTAATTTAATTTCTTTATATACATATATTTTTTTCAATAAAATATTATATTTTTTCAAAAAGGTGTTTTCTTAAAAAATTTTAATATGCAAAAAAAATATATATCTATTTCATAAGAAATTAATCAATTAAACCCAAATAATCTACATTTTATTACTTGAAACGCTTTAAAACACTCTCTTCAAACTCAAAACACCGCACCTTAGCCTACTTTAAGGCGCACTATAGGCGAATTTCATTGCTACTCACAAGCACACACACTTATGCATATATTTAACATAGCGCACAGCCAGACACATGCCCAATGCATGCAACCTTGTTTGCCGTCGCTTGTCCTTGCGTTCCATTTCTTTCCAGTCCACTGCACATGCACAGCGCGTATCCTCCCAGCGTTCATCGGCCGTCCCGCCAACCAGCCAGCCATCCAGCCTGCGTCACTATGCACGCTCGTTAGCCGAACAGCGTCGCTTTGGTTCGCTGACTTGGCACTTCGCTAAAATGCAATAGAACAAATATCGCGCAAAAAAACGGTAATAATAATGGGAAAAAAATGCGCGAAAAGAGGACGGTTGACAGCTCAATGACGTTGAAGGACTTCATCGCTTAAAGGGCCGCTTTGCTAAAATGCTGCGTTAGCACAAATGATTATCGCGAATGCAGTCGGTTTATTAATGCATTTCGTGAAACGCATTCAGCACCGAGTGCCACAGAATAACAATGCAAACGCATATCGAATGAAAAAAAAAATAAAAGAAAAATAATTAAAAAAATAAAAAGGCAAAAAAAAAATGAAAAAAGTGAAAATATGCAATAAAAAGCCAGCGCGTATCAATAAAAAAAAAATAACCGCGAGAGTCATGCTACCCTTATAACCAACAACAACTAGGCAGTTCACTGCTGCTGGTCCCATCCCTTTTAATTTATATTTTCGCTTTGGCTTTGCAATCTGCTCCTTCTTATCCCTGCTTTGCTTCTTGCTGTGGCTTCACTCGCATCCTTCTTTCATTGTTTTATTTTATGAGAATGTCTCTGTGTGTATGTATGCTCAAAAAATTAATTATCGCATAATTTCATGGTTGATACGCATCTCGGGTGTTACGCCTCATTTGGCGGGCTTTTGTGTTCGCCTTGTACTCACTCACTCCGGCGCAATGCGCTTGCAGAAAAGGGTTCGCCGTCCTGTTTTATAAGAGATTTATGGTACTTTATTATTGTTATTTGAATTATATTCAATTGCTGTTTTCTCCTAATCTGGGTTTGATGTAATTTTTTGCAATTTTCAAATAAATTTCTTAGAATTGCTTAAACGAATAGTCAGTAACTTGTATCTTTGGGTTTTTTAGGCAACCAGATGATATTCTTTCGTCTTCGTCGACGCCACAAGAAAGAGTGGATGGATAAGGTGAATAACCTGCTTCAAACAGAAGAACAAATAATATCTACTTCTTTAAATATTTTCACTTTAAAATGCACTAGATTTTGTTTGGTTAATAAAATTATTTCTTGTTTGCTTCTAAAATATACTCTCATTCAGTAGGGCTCGTACAAAACTTAGTAAGGATACGAAATGAATCAGACCAATTACTATTTTCCAAATACTTTTTAACGTATCTTGCAATATGAGGTCGAGCGTTATTGTAACAGAAAATTATTGTCACGTGTCTAATCGCGAAGTTTTGATATTTTTCGCCATTTTTTTATTACAATTAGATGAGTCATGGATATTCTGCTCTACCGTTGATTTTGCTGGTAGGCTAAGCTTCATACATATATTTTTGCATTTAGAGTTGTCGCATCCATTCTTTCACCAGTCACAAGCCGATGTAAAAATCACCTCTTTTAGTAGCATTCAAACAGTAATTCAGACATACAAACTCGTGTTTCAAGGTTTCTTGGCTTCAATTTACAGAGCACCTTTTGCTCAGCCTGAGCTTATTCTGCATAAATTTCGATCAAGATTCGATGATTCCGGCTCAGATTTTCTTCATATTAAGGTGACGAAGAACTCCATTCCTTTAAGTACAAAGTTCGACAAACTTATTTGAGTGAAAAAAGAAAAAAATGTTGAACACATGTTTAACATATTGAAACAGTGGAATAATTATCAAGTTACGTAATCTCTTGCCAATCTGTGCGAATATAGTAGTTACATATATATGCACATATAATACATAAGTATGTACAAATAGTATATTTATTCATGAATTAGTTTATAGATAAATATTTTGACATTGTTATGCTAATAGTACAATTTTATCTTTTCAGACTTGTTAAACCAGATGCAACCCAGGTAAGCTAAAAAAATATTTATTTAATCTTTTTGTTTCTTAACTTCATTTCACATTTATTTATCTTTTGAATTTTAATCCCGAAATCAAGCCTCTTTGTATGAAAAACTGAATATGTTAAAGGGTATATGTATATGTATGTAAATATATTAATATTGAGACCCAGATCTAATAAACAAACATATAATAAGAAACCCCAAAACGGCCTCGTATAATGAGGCCACGACCTATCACAATAGTAAAACACATTCTGTTGGCAAAATTCGTTTTTTATTTTTAATTCAACATAGTTCCCTTCATACACTGTTTATGGCGACCCTTCAACTTTTCGACAAAGCTTTTTTATTTTATTATACTGCGATATGTTCCTTGCTTCAAAATAAGCCTTAGTTTCGGCGATCACCTCTTCATTCGACGAAAAGTTCTTCCCAGCGATCATTATCTTGAGATCTGAGAACAGAGAATAGTCACTGGAAGCCAGATCTGAAGAATACGGTGGATGCGGAAGCAATTCGAAGCCCAATACATGGATTTTTTCCATAGTTTTCACTGACTTGTCATACGGACCATTGTCTTGGTGAAACAGCGCTTCCTTTTTCTTGAAAAGCGACCATTTTACCTGATTTCGCCTTTCAAACGGTCTAATAACGTTAGTGAATACTACCACTGTTAATAGTTTTTCCTTTTTCAAGTTACTCAATGAAAATTATTCTATGCTCATACGAAAATACCTTTCCATCCGACTGTTACGTTTTTTTTATGTTTTGGAGCGGTCATGGTGTGCCGTTAACTTGGGTAACTGTCAATTGGACTTCGGAATTAAATCCATGAAATGATGGAGCCACGTTTCATTCGGTGTCTCATATCGACGCAAAAGGTAGGGTTTATTACGCTTGAACATCTCCAAATAGTGTTCGAAATTATGAACTTGTCGTTGTTTTTAGTCAAAAGTGAGCTTGCGCGGTTCCCACTTTGCATAGAGCTTTCTCATAGCCAAATGTTCGTCAAGGATATGATGTACACGTTCAGTTGATATCTTTAGAATCCCTGCTGTAACGAACAACTTCCCTTTTCGGTCATCCAAAATTTTTTGCGGACTTTTTTGATGGCTTTGTCAGGAACAACCCCTTTTGTGCGTCCACTGCGTTCACCGTTTTCGGTGCTTATTTCACCACGTCTAAACTAAGCATATCGAGCCGTGATGGTTGATTTTCCTGGAGCAGTGTCCGGAAACTCGTCATCAAGCCAATTATTTGCTTCAGTTGCATTTTTCCCTTCATAAAGCTAACTTTTATCAACACGAAAAATTCCGTTTTGTACATTTTTTCATAACTATTGTTGCTTCACTCAAATATTATATTTGTATGTAATTCACAAACTAATGATCTGTCAATTGACCTATTATATGAGCATAATCCTCTTAAATTTACTTAGAAATACTTGCAATTAAAACTGTAAACGCTATATAAAAATAAATATTAATAGCTTCGGTCTGTAAAATATACTATTATGCAAAACTAGCACTAAATGTTTAGCTAAGAGAGTCACAGCAAGGATTATTGATAGATTATCAAAGCAAACCTGTAAAGTGTACTCATTGAGAGAAGGGAAGCCAAAACAGAACATTTACTGAAACTAATTAATTATGCTTAATTGACTGTGTTTGAGCACAAATAGCATAAGTTAATTTACATCGAGCTTCTTAAGTTAAATACAGCAATGTTCGCTAATTGTTCTTAATTAAGAATATACAGAGGGATTTTATAACTATGCAACTGGCACTTAAGGGGTTACGTGGGTTTAGGGGTTTCAAAAAATCAACTTTTTATACTCTCGCAACAATGTTGCTAAGGAGAGTATTATAGTTTTGTTCACATAACGGTTGTTTGTAAGTCCTAAAACTAAAAGAGTCAGATATAGGGTTATATATACCAAAGTGATCAGAGTGACGAGTAGAGTTGAAATCCGGATGTCTGTCTGTCCGTCCGTCCGTCTGTCCGTCCGTCCGTCTGTCCGTCCGTCCGTGCAAGCTGTAACTTGAGTAAAAATTGAGATATCATGATGAAACTTGGTACACGTATTTCTTGGCTTCATAAGAAGGTTAAGTTCGAAGATGGGCAAAATCGGCCCACTGTCACGCCCACAAAATGGCGAAAACCGAAAACCTATAAAGTGTCATAACTAAGCCATAAATAAAGATATTAAAGTGAAATTTGGCACAAGGGATCGCATTAGAGAGGGGCATATTTGGACGTAATTTTTGTGGAAAAGTGGGCGTGGCCCCGCCCCCTACTAAGTCTTTTGCACATATCTCGGAAACCACTAAAGCTATGTCAACCAAACTCGACACAGTCGTTTTCTTCAGGTATTTCCATATACAGTTCAAAAATAGAAGAAATCGGATAATAACCACGCCCACCTCCCATACAAAGGTTATGTTGAAAATCACTAAAAGTGCGTTAACTGACTAACAAAAAACGTCAGAAACACTAAATTTTACGGAAGAAATTGCAAAAGGAAGCTGCACCCAGGCCTTTTTTTAAAAATTGAAAATGGGCGTGGTTTCGCCCACTTATGGACCAAAAACCATATCTCAGGAACTACTAGACCGATTTCAATGAAATTCGGTATATAATATTTTCTTAACACCCTAATGACATGTACGAAATATGGGTGAAATCGGTTCACAACCACGCCTTCTTCCAATATAACGCTATTTTGAATTCCATCTGATGCCTTTTCTGTATAATACGAGTATAAACATTAGGAATCAATGATGATAGCGGAATAAAACTTTACAAAAATACGGTATTTGAAAAATATGTAAATGACGTATAATGAAATCTCGATTATCACTTTATCATGCGAGAGTATAAAATGTTCGGTGACACCCGAACTTAGCCCTTCCTTACTTGTTTTATTATCTTATTAAATCCTACAACACCTCTAGAATATTGTCCTAAATTTGCAATTTGATCCGAGTGATAGTTTCGGAGATACAGCCTTGAGTACTTGTGCGCTCGAGGCTAGTTAGGCAAAGTGCACTGTCATTAAACGTGTTCTTCTCGAAAATGTGTTTTTGAAGTTGGTTGGCATAATTTCTTGAAAACTACTCAATCGATGAATCATGAAATTTGACACAGGTCTTTGAGACTTGGGTGAAGGAAAAATGTCGCGAAATTTTCATTTTTGTGTAAAAATGTCTGGCAAAAATCCAATTTTTATTTGTTTTTTCCTTCGTCCAGTTCTAACCTACGGGTTTAACTAAAACATGTATTTTTTAATCCTAACAACGCGGGCGCATCTTTTTTCCGAGAGGTCACCGGTAATGGTGTCACAATTGCAGAGTTGAAAATATTTTTTTCCAAAAATTTCAGTATTTATAATCTAATATTGTATGTTTGTAATAATAAAAAGTTCTAATAAAACATTTCATTTTTTATATAAGTAAAAATTGTTGAAAAAGGCCAGGAAACCCATGTAACTACTTAATTAACAATAAAGGAATGTTCAATACTTCATGGAACACCGAGAAAGCTTCAAAAAAGTGACGAAAGCCATTTCGGTCAGCTGTCAAATGCTAATTGTTTACGCTTAATTGAGTATGTTTGAATAGCAATTAGCATGAGTCAATAAATAACTTAATTGCTTACGATATTTTATAGCACTACCTTAATTTAGCCTCACTTAATCTACCCGTTCGTACTTGTTAAAGGCATGGAGAATATGTTAATCGACTAAATTTAAGAGCTGTCTCAAACGACCGAAATAAATGAGAGCAAAAATGCTTTTGAACTGTTCTTATTTATTGACCTTAGCCATGTAAGCAGTTTAATTTTAATGTAAACAATGTTTTATATTATTACAATAAATAAATTCGGATTTTTTTCTTTTGCATCTCGATGTATTTACATGTGTATGTATAAGTACATAAAGGCTTTTGTGTTTACAAGTAAGCAAATATTTTCGGAAAAACTGTAAAACAGCAAATAGTGTTTAATCCAATGTCTCTCCATGTGTATATTTGCAAATTTATGTATATATATATATATATATATATATACAAACATACATATGTACATATGTGTTCGCTGTAAGCACACTTGTTAACTCAATTTATATCAATTTTTAATTACTTTCTCAGCAATTACGAAATTGACGTTTGAATTCCAAAATAAATATGTATGTTACTAAATATAGATTGTCCTTACAAACACACACAAGCACATAAAATATTATATGTGTGTATATGTATGTACATATTTATATGCGCATTTGCCTGCGGTAAGCTAAAACGATTTGAGAGACCACATGATTGCTAACGGGAAATGAAAAAGCACATTTTAAGATTTTATTAAATCTTCGAATTAAGCAACAATTAAATTAAACACTCCCAAGGATAAGCTGGCATTCGACACAAGTTGCAGTTTAATTATTACATATGAATGTATGTATGTATGTTTGAAGGCATGTTTGTTTGTATTTGTGCTACACATGAGTAAAAGCAGATATTTATTTGTCAACATGTGTGAGAATTATGTGCGAAACTGATTGCCGTAACTAAGATGCATAGATACATACATACATATACATACATACATATATACATGTATATATTTGTATGTGTGTGCATATATTTATAGAAATTTCACATACCAAGTGTGTGACAGGAGCAAAAACATTTGGACAGCACATGTTGTTGACATGCTGTTGTTGTAATGCTAACGCATGTACGTGTATGTGTGCATATGTATGTACATATCTATGCATGTGTATACTGTATGTTGACCATAAAAGCAGCTAATAGTTGGATTTACACAACATGCCAATTACCCAGCAGTGAAATTTCAAACCAGTTACGTAGGGTACTAGTTTGCAACTAGAATATTTTTGGCTAAAATCGAACTAGCTAGAAGGACACGAGAACCAAAGCAAGTATTTGAAAAGTTTAAGCAGAAAGAGAGCATTGTTACGGCGGCGAATAAGTATTTTCCCAGAAAAACACAGAGGATCTGAACAAAAGCCCAGATTAGACTAGTTCTTAAGTATATGTATTGAACAAGACTGTTATGGATGCAATGAACAGAATCGGCCTTGGATCAGTATGAAACAAACCAAGTAATCCCCCTTGGCCCCAATACACTTGTGCCAACGGTTTTGCCAATCTTCGAAACAATTGTTAAAGTCAATTTCCGGAATAGTTTTCATGGCGCGCAATTACTCATGTCTAATATCTACAATTGAACGGTTTCCCGGAGCGGTTGTTTGAGTTCGGTGAATAGCCAGAAGTCATACGGAGCTAAATCAGGCGACTACGGTGGTTGTGGCACGATACTTGTTGAAAATTTGTCGAAAAACTCACGAAGAATCAATGCAGTAAGCGACGTTGCATTATCGTGGTGTAAAAACCGAGACTTATCGGATCAAAATTCCGGCCTCTTTTTACGAATAACTTCGCGCAAATGACGCATAAGATTTAAATGTTATTCCTAGTTGACATTTTTGAAGAAATTCGGAGTGCACCACATCTCGATAATCGAAGAGATACATATGTATGTCAACATAACCTTGATTTTGACTTGCTTTGACGTGGTTTTTCGATTTCGGCTTTCCTTTGCCGCGATATTCGGCCGACTGATCATTTATTTCCGGGTCGTAAGCATAGATTTAAGATTCATCGCCAGTAGTAGTACGTTTTATGGCTTTCTGGTAGTTGGAAAACATTGTTTCACAGGGACAACAGATTTAACGAGTTTCAATGTGGTTTTGATAAAGCGAAGCCAGATGCCGCAAAACACACAGGAAAAGGTGAAAAAAGTTCACCATCATATACAAGTAGGCCGCCGATTGAAGATTCGCAAGCTAGCTGGGACAATAGGCATCTCAAAATACCCCGTAAGTCATTGCTGCCATGAAATATAGTGTATGGGAAAACTGTGTGGCAACTTTGCTCGCATCGGACGGGAAGCCTTATAGTGAGATTAAGATATTTAAGCGCATTCTGAAAGAAATTTTAAAAATTTTTGTGACCATCGAAGAAGCATGGATCCATTAGAGCCGACAATAAATCAAGAAACAGTCAGTACGGTGGACTTCACCCCGCGCAACTGTTCCTAAAAAGTTGAAGACTATTCTATCGGTCCCACATGTTAGTCATAGCTAAAGTTTTTTGGAATTCACAAGGCAGGGCTTTGCTGTGCTAAATTATTGCATCGATTCTAAGACGAATTGGCCGAAGTAAGCCGTTCAGCGCTTCGTTCAGACTTGACCTAATGCGGCTTATTTTTGTATCCAAATCTGACCCAGTCAAAGAAAAAAATTTTTGGTAAATAAATTACTTGCTAAAGTCAAAATAGTTGCCTTGCTAAAGGTACACACATATGTATGTATGTAAATTTATTCGAAATTTGGAAAAATACTGCATCTCATATGATCAGCTTGTTTATTATTCAAATTTTCGAATGGAAATTTAAATGTGCATGTGCATTTGTAAATATCTAAACGTATGCCCTTGCTTACGTAATTTTTGGAAAAGCAAATGAAAGATCGTGCTTATGCACAAGGGTGGTACTTAAAAGTCAAATTAATTATTTTTTCCAGAGACTCCGTAGAGGAATCTAACTGAATCTCCCTTTTGTATGTATGTATATGAGACAATTATTTATTTAATTATTTGTAACTTCCTCGACAATGGTTGATAATATGACTTATACGTTGAGGTTTATAACATTCGATATAAAACTGTTCTGTAACATTAAGAACCACCCTAACGGACAAAAATGCCATTTGGAATAATTGCAAAAAAATTACTGCAGATCAGTTGCAGTTACAATGAAGCTCAAATGCTGTTGACTTCAACCAGAAATATTTCAGAAATTTATTAAATACACATAAATACATACATATGTATGTATGTATGTATGTACATACAAACTAGTACAAACTTATGTATATCCTCATATACACTTAGATAGCTATTAACATGTACATGCATGTACATATGTATGTATGTACATAAAATATGTATGTATGTATGCACTCTAATCATGAAAAAACATGACTCGACAAAAGCCGTTGCAAATAAATCAAATTCATACACAGGAAGAAATGTTACGAATGCATAAACGTAATGAAAACTCAGCCAAGAAGAAGGGCAGACATGAACGACAAACAAACAAAGAAAACAAAAACAACGAAAGACATGAAGCAACAAGCGAATCGACCGTTGGCAGTGGCGTAACCGAAGCATTGCGATTCGCTGCCAAGTAACGCAACAGCGACGGCGACGTCAGCGCGCGATAGCTACAACGCCGGCAGTGACGCGCTGCGTCGTTTGTGCGTTTCCAATTTGAATGCGCATAGCGCACACACGCGCACAGCAACCACAATGCCTTATTTGAGATAAGCACAATCGCATATTCATACAGAACATTCGTACTCGCCCCGCACGAACGGAACAAAGAAGCGCAATAGTGAATGAGAATCGGAAACGAACATGACACGAAGATTCAGTGTGATGGCCCAGTAGGAAATGGGGCGAAAAGTAGGTACTGAGTTTTCTTAGCAAGCGAATTTATTATTATTATTTATTTTAATAAATCTAGTCTAAGCTAGTAGTAAGATCCGACTTAACTTATTTCCATTTTTGTAAGCAGATTGGAGTTAAACTGCATGTTTGTAAAATGAAGATTCATAACGAGAATTAGTCAAAAATCTCACCACTTAACCGAAAACAAAATTGTCCCTTGCCATATTAGTCTTTCTACGATTCTTATTTACCTGCAAGTATTAATTCAGTGAAACGCATCTACTTGATATGAAATATTCGAACCGATGCTGCGAAAATATCGAAGATATTCCTCACTAATAGGGTTTAAAGAGCATACAAGAAAATATGTGAAGCACCATTAAATCAATATTACAAAATTTGGACACGGAATCTTACTAATATTTTCCACAACTAACAAAGTACAAAAATAAAAAAAATAATAAAAGAAAAATAATTAAATTTCTACATTTTTTTTTATATAAAACAGCTATTTTTAAAACACGATCAAAAGAAAAGAAATAAATATTACTGCTAACCAAAAATAGTATAATTAATAAATTATAGTAATTATGACAAAATATCTCGACACGTGGTTTTCAAGAAGAACTAAATCGCACATAATAATTTAATGTTATGATCAAGATCTTATTTTTATATAGATAAAGATAAATCAATATTTTAAAAATGATTTCGGGCAAATGGCCGCCGCGTCTGTCTCGATTAAATTCCAGTAGCGAGACTCATTATCCATTAAAGTCTCTGGCTTACCTGAAAAGCGACTTCGCATGACCCCATAAAATCTGTATAAAACCTCGTGATCTTGGAGGATAAGCCACAGGCTCACTATCCGGTATAATGCGCTCACCCAGAGTTTTTTTTCAATAAATTGATTGTTTCGTTGCCTGTATGTAGCGACATCTATCAAATATATGGGCCAATAGTTCCCTTCTTCTGATAGATCACACCGGATAGATCACACCTGAGGATACGCATTATCCACTAGAGTAAACGTAGTTTGAAACGGATCCATAGTTACTCGAATTATAAAATCTGCTGGCCATTATATACACCGAATATTGGACGTAGCGCGCCGAGTCATTATTTTGATAATCAATTTGCACGATTTTCACAAGTCATTCCAGTATAGGTCTACTCATTATGAAATGACAAAGAAAACTGAGCATAAATTAAGTAAAGCTGCAAAAGGAGCAACTCGGAACGAAGGATTATTTTATTAAAAATCACTTTTCTAAAAAATTATTGAGAATTTTATAAAAATTTCACAAGTGAGTCAACTTTTACATTAGTAACCTTGAACTTTAAATTACATATTTGAGATAAAGAATACATAAATAGTTTCAAACTGAAGATTTCAAGAAACACTTTTCGCTTAGACATCAAGTATAACTAATATTTAGGCAAGAACGAAAGAGAAATCTTTTGAACATTTCGACTTCTAACTCGTTAATTTTTATTATGGAAAAATAGGTGTTTCCATTGTCGTTTTCAAAGTATGTATTACGACAAGCTTTAATACTTTCGTTCATTTATAATACAAATATTACTATTAATATCATTGCTTAAGGTAAAAGTGAGGAAAACACTTCAGACTAATACAAAAAATAACCTATTTTTAATAAAAAAATATTTTTATTATGTCAATTCAGTAATACTTTATATAAAATGTCTATAAAAAGGTTGCTTATACCAAAAATCTTTAAAAGAACATTAACGGATTTTGACTAATTAACTATTGTTCAATATTATTATAATGATAAAAATTTAAGATCCCAAAGTTATAGCTGAAGATCATATCCATTGTGAATAGCACGCCCTATTGTCATTACAATTCTCACTGGGTTCGTTGCGCTCGCACTTCGCAACGCCAGCGATAGAGGCAATCACAACGCTGACTGCGACCGCGCCAGCGACGATGACGACGACACTATCGCTGCGTTCTACGATAGCGAATAATGAGCTAAATTTTTCTCTGTACTTGTGCTTTTGTTATTGTATTATTTTTGTGGATCACGGCTTTCCTTTGTGAATGAGAAAATAAAAGAGGAGTTTTTGTTTTTCGCTTGCGTTTCGAGTGCCAGCCACGAATTCTGTGGACAGTCGTGCGCGTGCAGCGGTGGCGAAAGGAATAATAAGTGCAATACTGTGAGCGTTGCGAGTGAATCACAACGAGAAATAATTTTGACATTGGCAAATGCTATTTGGTTTTCGTGTGCCGAAGGGAGGACATAAATAAATGCGCGATTAGTGTATAAAATGGGTGTTGAAATATTACAAAAACGAACATTAATTTTGTAGTGAAAATAAACAGAAGCGTGCAAAATGCAACAACAACACTGATAAGCGTTTTCTGACGCGAGTGAGTAAAATTGTTAGAAAATAATGTAAAATGCAATGCGGTTGTGCAAAATATAGTAACAAATAACAAACAATGAAATCACACACGTGTGTATGTAAGCATGTGAGTAGTTGTGTCTATTGTATGTGGGGGAAAGGACAACCACGAAGGATACTCGCATATGTGCGCCATGACACGCAAGCAACAGCAAAGTTCAAAATCCGTGGATACATGTATGTATTATATTTACAAATATACACGCCCTTGACGACGACGACGACGGCGGCGACGGCGTTGACTTCACAGGCTTCGTCATCGATAGCGCAACAGTGCGTCATGCAAGTAACGGTAATTAAGAAATCCTCAATGTATATTCCTAGCTGTAGTATAGCAACAAACATATGTACATATGTATAGACAAACATATCTACATATACAAATGTATGTACATATCTATCCATACATACATACATATGCACAGGCGCTGCAGCCTGGCATCTTTATTTGGCTGAGTGTGTCGGTTTAACGGTTACTCTGTGACATGCAGATACATGTGGCGCGCTACTACTGTGCCTGCTAAAAGTTCACGTACATGCATACATACTTGTACATCTGTATATATGCATGTATCGCATTCAAATTGTTGCCGCCGGCTGAGGTATCTGCGAGATACTTTTAATTGTCTTCAATAGAATTTAATTGAAAGGCGAGCGTGCTTGTACGCCGCCACATTCCAAATTTGCGCGACGAACTGTTGCTTTTCACAACATACATACATACATATGTATGTACATTACAACAACACAAGTGCTCAGCCCGTATGATTACAGTTTTGTCTTGCCGCGCCACTGTTTGGCGTTGACAACGTTCAAATGGAATTCAAATTGATTCCGAAATCGTTAAACGAATAAATTCATTTGCGTTGGCTTATGATGGCGAAGAGACGAGGCTCGCTTTTTACACTTGTGTGTATGTACATACATACATACAAACTAAACGAGTATAAATGAGTATGCATGTTTGTGTCGCCGAGCGCTTGGCGAAAAAGGGGTTGCCTATTCCTCGCGTTCGGTTTGTCGTTTTTGGTACAATTTTTATTATTTATCACAATTTCTATTTATCTATATTAAACGCATTTGTACTTCTAGTTGGCAGTATGTGCGTGTGTAAGTGTGCTTGTGTGCGTGCTTGCCCTAAATTGAAATGAATTGAAAAATTGTGAATTTTTGGCGGCTAGCGTGATTGCCGCTGCTGTGCTATTTGATCACATTTGATTGTTTTGCTGGCATTTCATTTGGAAATGATAGATTTTTATTAACTAAATGAAAGTGTGAAAAACTGTTTGGCCAACGAACAGTTAATATTGTCACAAAAATTAATAGGTGTCAACAGATAAATGGGTGTTAGAGGACATGTATTAAATATAAATATTACATTGTTGTACATAGAAAAATGTTTGAAAAGTAGGAAATATTTTGGAAAAATTATTTTTTAATTAAAATATTAAATTTTTTTAAATTAATTAGTTTTAATAGATCAGAGTAAATAATTTTTGAAAAAAAAAAGAAATTCATAGTGGATTGAAACTCATCAGAAATGAAAGATAAAATAAAAAACATTGAGAGAAAAATAATTTAAGGGGTCAGTAGGGTAATCTACTTTTCCAAAAAAAATTTTATTTTTTTTTTTTGCATTTTCTGTTCTCTTATACCCTTAGAATTAATGTAGAAACCCACTTTACTATTGGAAGGTTTCGAAAAAGGCCCAAAAATAATAATACCGCTCGACTTTTTTTTCAACGTTTATGTCCATTTTTGTATGCCTTTTCAGTACCTCAAACTTTAAACGCGCTTTTCTCAAAACACAAGTTTTTAAACTGGCGGACATGATTCCGGTCGAACTACTCAACCGATTTTCTTATTTTTTATAATTTATTGACAATGTTATGATAAAATTTATGTAAAACACATGAGGAAAAATTAAAAAAAAAGTTTAATTACTTTTTTATTTATCAACATTTTTTCATGATTCTAGTACGGACGATAACCATTCACGTACTTTTTAAGAATAATAAAAAAATTGGGTTTTTGTGTTTCAGATGATCGAAACATGAGAAATCGTGTCCGCCAGTGAAAAAACGCATCTCATTCACCCAACCATTTCTCTGATAGATGTCATCAAAAAATTCCGAAAAAATTTGTTTATATACTCCACGATATACCTCATGATATTTGAAAAAAGTTCTATTGTAGAATAAAAATTACTATGAAAAAAAATGTCAAGAAAGCAGGCCAGATTACCCTACTGACCTTTTAAGGGCGATATGTGATCGGAAAAAGATAGAAGAGGCATATGGTTATATTTTTAAGAGTTGAAAATTTTTATTTCAACAATTCTTATTTAAACTTGAAAGTTTTTGCTAAAAAAATAGAAATTTTTGTCTTAATTTGGTCCATAAAGGATAAAAAATAAATATTTTAGATAAAAAATACTATATGTTTGGGACATAAGAAGATAAATTTCCACCAAATTTCGTGAAAGAAAATTTTGTTTGCACAAGATAAAAAAATACCCAAAAATTTGTTTATATGACATTTTCACATAAATTTTGAGGTTATGTAAAAAAAGTTTCTAAACAGAAGTTAAAGATCTTTTCATTATCTACGAATTTTCCATATAACTTTTTTGTATAGGACGCATAGTTTCGCCGGAAGTAGAGATAAGCCATGCCTAGCCCTTAAAAATTCCGCCACGCCCCTCTCCTTCCTATTGAAAACGCAAAATAGGGAGTTGCCTTGTCTGAAAGAGGTCCTTACCGTTCCTGATGGAGGTTTTAGTACTGCCCAACGTCAGTTTACACAGTTGATTAGTTTTGCGCGGATACCAAATTCAGACAATAGGTGTTGGCGTCCATCCTCTTTTTATGGGACTTTTCCAAGATTAGAAGCATGGAGAATATCAGATCTGTTGTTGACTTTCCAGACCTAAAGCCACATTTCAAAGGTCCAATCAGTTTGTTGACGGTGGGCTTCAGCCCTTTCACTCGATAGAACCTTATATGCGATTTTGAAGAGGCTTATCCCACGGTAGTTGGCGCAGATTGCGAGGTCTCCATTTTTTCACATTGGACAGAGCACACTTAAATTCCAATCGTCGGGCCTACTTTCGTCTGACCATATTCTACAAAGAAACTGATGCATGCTCTTTATCAGTTCTTCTCCGCCGTATTTGAATAGCTCGGCCGGTAATCCATCGGCCCCTGCCGCTTTGTTGTTCTTCAGACGCATAATTGCTATTCAGACTTCTTCATGGTTGGGCAATGGGACGTCGGCTCTAGCGTCATCGATTGGGGAATCGGGTTCACCATCTCCTGGTGTCATGCTTTCACTGCCATTCAGCAGAATGGAGAAGTGTTTCAGTATTCTCTGGGCATCAGTCCGGAGGGTTCTACAGAAGTAATCTCCGGCCATAAAAACTTCTTAAATTATATGTAAAAAATTAAAAAGGTTAATTCAAAAAATTTTATATGACTTCAAATTAAATTTTCACCATGCTTTGATTCACTCAATTTTGAAATATCTGTCCACAATGCTTTCTGTATTAACATTTTCGATATTTTTCTCCACTGAAGTTAAATTTTCTGCCGATGACTCTAAATATTTTAAATAATATTTATGTGTATATAAGTTATACTTGTATATATACTTCATAAAAAATCTATGCACATAACACTACATCTCAATTTCTTTGAAAACATTTTTTCAAATAAATACTTTCCTTTTCATTAGAACGGATATTTGCGGTTATGCGCCCTGAAAGCGATAACTAAATATTTCCATATCAATGCAAACATTTGTATTTTTATAACATAAATTCTTTTTATATATTTCACGAAAGCTGAAACTGACACACACATAAACAACTAGCGTTCCACATTCGAAAATGTCGGTTCACTCAACGGCAGCTGGCCTTATCTATGTTATATTTGTACGCTTCACACCGCATTCGCTGATAAGACTTCAAACACAAAAAAAAAGGCAAAAACAAAAAGGAAATGAAAAACGGTTAAACTTAACCTTTCGAAATGAATATGTGACCATTTATAGTATACTTTGCTGGTGAAAAATGTGGAAGAGTGAAATAATTGAAGTCATTATAAATAAAATATATAAAGACGTGCTATTGAGGCTGAAATAAATTTGTAGATGAGTTTGAGATTATTTTTAAAGATTTCGTTACAATTATCTGCTCCTTAGAATATTTGCAAAATAATTATAAGCTTATTTAAATAAAAAAAAAAATGATTGTAAAATTTTATTACTTTTAAATTTGAAATGTTATATTATTTAATATACAGTCACAAATAATAATTATTTATTTTTTAATTTTTTTAACTTTACTTTTTTATTGTATACTATATTGTTATTTCCATATATGCATACATACAAGTATATGCTTGTACAAGTATCCATTATTATTTACACTCTCTCTTACGAATACCCCATAACCTAATTACATTCTCGTTTCTTTTTTGCTTTTATTTTCAGCTCAATTGACTTGCTGCCCTGTTGCTACAAATAATCCTCAAACATACTTACTATTATGTCAATATGTATGTAAGCTCGAACATATCATGTAAGTTTACACCATTTTCCTTGAGTTAATCCTTTATTTGCATGAAATACCCTTTAGTGTATCCCTTTTTAATTAGTTGTAATTTATGTGTGAGCACTTTTGGCAAACAAACATTTTGTAAAAGGGACACGTCCACTGTATAAGAACGATTTATGTACAGCAGAAACAAAAAGGGTTAAATTTTGTATTTATTTTTTTTCTGCTCACAGTAGCAGTAATGATATAAAAGGTCATAAATAGTGCAAAACAGCGTTTAAAACATTTCACTAGGCCTTAAGCGGCAGTAAGAAGCTGAATATTTTATGCCTTCTGAAGAAAAACAGAGCTTTTGCGCACGAGTAGAGCTTTCACATATGATTAAAGCTTTCATTGTTGGATGTTTCATGCGTTACTGCTTCATTCGCTACTTTCTCAATTATTTTTGATATCATATATCATATAGTCTTCTACGATTGAGATCAATTTTGCTCGATCTACGCATTTACCTCAAATATTTTATGCTTTCAGAAGAAGATGAGTAGAGCTTTCACACATGGATAAAGCTTTCATTGGTGGATCTTTCATGCGTTACTGCCGCATTTTCTACACTCAATTTTTATAGATCTAC
Source organism: Bactrocera neohumeralis (assembly GCF_024586455.1). Lineage (NCBI taxonomy): Eukaryota > Metazoa > Arthropoda > Insecta > Diptera > Tephritidae > Bactrocera > Bactrocera neohumeralis. The sequence goes on from NC_065921.1 coordinate 20,921,378, forward strand.
GCATTTACCTCAAATTACTTAATATTAACTTTTGTCGAAAAGAATTTCGCTTCTTACTGTCGTTTTTGCGCAATAGTACTCAGTTCGGCTTGAATTGTAGCCTCCCAGTAAAAAACCGACAAAACATTTTTTTCTCTTCCTTTTTCTAAATACAGTCCTTTAAGCAAATGAAACCTATAGTTGAGGAAATCTAACCTAGTTAGTTCTACGGATAAATCATCCATCGCTTTTGCAAGCTTGACCAAACTTATTTATGTTGTTTATATGAAATGAATTTTGAGGTTTTTACCCTGGTTTATAGGAATTTACTTAGAAAATATATCGTTTTGTCAATGCGCTGCAAAATGAGTTGGTCCGCGAAAACATGACAATCTGTCATTGTACGACGTTCGAGATAATGCGAATCAAATCAGATAAAGTTTTCAATCAGAACTATGTTTCCTTGTGCAAGTAAATCAAATTTTAATTACCAAAACCCTCTTCATTACTTTATACACTTAAGTAAGTGATCTGTAGGCATAATTCGGCAAAATTCGATAGTGTATCCGCCTAAAGTTTTTCTGATCTTTTAACGTTGCTCTCGAGGCTAGATTTTTTATCATTTACAAATCAAAAATGCATAATTTCCGACTCTGTTTCTTTCGCTCTCCTCCTTCTATTTCTCTATCTCCTTCTCACAGTTATAAATAATGACAAACCTGTAAAGCTTTGTTTAGTTTATTTTCAAAGGCTATAATGTTAATGACTCGTAAATTATTTTCCGATTGTGTAAATGCGAAAAAACTACTTTTGCAGCAAATTTGATATCTAATTTCAATAATTCCTCTAGCCTTTTGAAATACGATGCACCTAGATATCTAAGGCAAGTTCTATGTAGTTCTAGATAAAGCTGAACATAATCATATAATGTGTTCCATCGTATTTCTCATGACTTCTTTACACTTTCTGGATGTATCATCGATGCTTATGCCCATCTAACTCGCATGTGATGCCAGTAAGTTGTGACCTGTCTTTAGGCGAACAACCTTCCTGCAGTAAGTTAAAATCATGCCAATTTTTCTTCAAGGTTCTTGCACATAATCTCAACGATCATGCATGACCTTAAGGCCTATTGTGGCTTATGTATTTCCTGTACTGGCATTTGTCAATATCATCAGCTATTTCGTTTCCCGACCTAGAACCAGTATATAAGCAGCTGCTTTCCGGCAGCCGCTACTAAAGAGATTATCTTATGTAATGCGATCTGAGATTATTGCTTTAATTGGCGCTTAGCTATCGATCGACGCACATATTGATCTTCTTCTCAGCCGCTTCCCTAACGATAGAGACTTTCACCTGAAAGATACTGCAGTATTCGGGAAGCCGAGATCCAGCTCCGAGCAATAAACTTAAGCTCCCAATCCGTTGTAAGTTCTGCTGGCGAGTCGCAGGCTCCTGCGCCATCCATTCGTTTTTAGTGTGACCTTCTCTCCCAAATACGTCGTGAGGTTATGTGGTCTATTTTATCCACCAACTCCTTGTTTATTGAGTTATGCTCAGAGGTACTTGTGAGGAATTTTTATCTTGCATGACTTGGTCTTTTATACCTAAAATCGCTAGGTATAGAATTTATATTCATCTAGTATTTTCGGTTACAACTGCATCAACATAGAATTTTTTACAAACCCAAATAAAAGTTTTATTCCTACATTTAAGAACCACCTACATAAACACCAATTTAGTTACAAGTTCATGCTCATTAGTTGGTCCCATCTACATACATATGTACATTCATATGAGTATAGCTCCCATGTGTGCCTTCGCAACCAAGGTCTTATCGCTCGACTTCGGTGACTCTCCTGTGTGTGTGTGAGAAATTTCATGTGTGATTATATTGGCAATAACCCACAACATTTTCCATGGTGTTGTTGTTGTTGTTCTATAACGTAGTGTTTTTGCGCAACTCGGTGTTGTTTTCCATATCTCAGTTGAGTTTGCCGCAATGTGTATGGCGGTGCTTGTGTTTCTGCGTTGGTTTCTTACACATTTTTGAATTTTTTGTCGACGTTGCAAAGACGCGCTGCTGTTTTGTTGTTGGGCGAGTGCATTAATTTTCATTTCATGCTTTTTGAAATACAAAAACCAATATTCCCAGAGTAGCCAGGCAAACATACTACAGACGTTATTTCTTACTCATAACGCTATGGTAAATAAAACTGTAGATATGTATGAGTATGTTTGTAAAATATGCGCAGCTACTTATGTGTTATGCTGTGTTACGCTATGCTATGTTCTTTCCTATGTGTGCTGTGTTCCTTCCTGTCTTTTGTGCTTAATGAAAACGAATACGAATCCATATGGTAGATTTTAGCTTGATTTACGAAACCATGTGTTCTCTGTTTGCCATATGGTATCTATTCTCTTTTAATTACAAATAGCATACACTGAGAAAAATTTATGTGGAATTATTTTACAATTTGTTATACAAACTCATGTCCTTATTTGAAAAACTTTTTTGTTTGGCGAGATATCTGTACGAAAATTGGTATATTTTATTTCCTAAAGCAACATTATAAATTTCGAAAAAAATTTTCAAATCGGTTTACTATATCATATAGCTGCCATACAAATTGAACGAACTGAATCAAGTTCTTATATGGAACACTTCTTTATTTGTCGAGATATCTTCACGAAATTTAGTATATGTTCTTTTCTAAGGCAAAACTATAAGTTTCGAAAAACTTTTAGAAATCGGATTATTATATCATATAGCTGCCATACAAATTCAACTATCAGACCAAGTTCTTGTATTGAAAACTTTTTTATTTGTCCAGATATCTTTACAAAATTTAACATGTATTATTTACTGAGGCAGCACTATAAATTTCGAAAAACTTTAACAAATCGGAATACGATAGCATATACTTGTCATACAAACTGAACGCTCGGAATCAAGTTCTTGTATGAAAAACTTTTTTATTTGACAAGGTATCTTTTCGAAATTTGGTATATATTATTTTCCAAGGCAACACTACAAATTTCGAAAAATTTTTTCCGAATGGGATCACTATATTATATAGCTGCCATACAAATTAGACGATTAAACTCAAAATTCCATTGAAATTTCTTCATATATGAACATATTCTAGCTTCTATAAAACTAAAGTTTACAAGTTTTCTTATTTTTAACCAACTTTTTGTAAGAAATTGATATTTTAACCAATTTTGTTTCAAAAAGTTTCAAATTAAAGCTCAGAAAATTGAACTGACCGGCTACACTACACAAAATTCAAAAAAAAATTATAACCAAAATTTATATACACTCACATTAACTAACATTTAAACGTAAACTTTTATAAAAAAAATTAAATTTTATAAAACAAAAATTCTTTCACAAATTTTTCTCAGTGTATTTGCACATCCTTACGCATATTTTCGCCAAAGCGAGCTCAAAAAGCTACAAAGGCAATAAAACACGCTTTTAGTCAAAAAATGACAACAAATGCGCACACACACTTATATAATATATACAAACATACACATACAATCAACAACAAAACAGCAACAATTATAAATACCAATAAAGCGCCCAGCAACAGTGACAACAAAATCTTCTTCGCTAGCATGCAGTCAGCAAACTAAGGCAGCAATAGTAATAATAACAATAACAACAGCAACAATAATAAAAACAACAGCGCCAACAACACCTTCATTGCGTACAACACACATAATAGTTAATTTATTCCAATTAAGGGATTTTCCTGTTGCATGTGCGCCACAGACACTGTCATCCTGCCACACGGCGGTTATATCTGTATCTGTATTGGTAGTTTTGTGTGTGTGTGTGCGCTCGAAAGTGCTCTTTGCATATCTCGCCCCTTGTCATGCTGTCTCCGCGCGGTTCGCTGTCTTCCAACTGGGTTTCTGTGGCTTCATAGTGCTCTAGTAGCACTCTGCCATACATACCCACACACACACATACTCACACGCAAGGGAAACGCTATTTAAATGGCGATGTCAACGCGCTTGCCAATGCCGCCGCTTGCCAACTTGCTGGGTATCTAGCCTTATATTACATACATACATACATACATATATACCATCTAACTGTATGTGTGTGTGTATTAACCAGCTGTTGTCTGGCTCAGCTGCTGTTGCTATTTGGTTGCTGTTGCGCTTAAGCTTCAGCTCACTTGCAACACCAACTCGGGCGTCTCTGGGTGGCGACAAATTTTCGGTGTTTTACAAACAACACAAAACTGCCGCAACTACCGTCAGCATAGTCATTTGGTTTGCACTGTAAATGGCTTGCATTGGTATGTATATGCGTGTGTGCGCTCGCACAGGTTTTCGTAAATTTTCTGCGCGCGCTTTTAATCCTTTTGTGGATTTTGTTAGCTTTACTCACCGTCACTTCCTCAAAATGATGTATTGCTTGCGTTTAAGCTTTTGTTTCATTTACCGCGTTGCCAACACTATTTGACTGCCAGCAGTTGCTTGAGGTGCTTATGGTTTTGTGTTGGTGTGTGCATGATTTTGTGGCAGTCAAAACTACCAAACGGAATTAATTGACTAAACAAAAAGTTTATTGGCGGCTTGAAGCTAGTTTGCTTGTGGGTTTGAAATATAAGAGTCTTTCGTGGTATTGTCAATAGAAGAAGCTGCCTTGAAGTTGCTTGTAAGTAATTTTTTAGGTAAAGTGTTTTGAGCCCATAACTTTCAAATTTGTGCATTACTTACATATTTAGTTTTTTGATGTATTTAAGTTTCTGAGCATACCATAGCACACTTGTTCAAGTTTTTAAGCTCTTGCCAAACTTTCCTCAGCTGTTTTTTGTGACCTTAAGTACTACAAAGGTGACTTTACCCGGCAAACTTGATTCTTATTTTTACAATTTCATATTTCCATACTTCCGATGGTAAAATTATGATAGCAAAACATCCATTGGAAATAGAAAGGGGAGGAGAGTGGTTAAATTTTTAAGCGCTCAAAACGGTTTATATCGATTTATAGTAGAACTACGAGTCCTATGATAAGATTACGAGTCCTATAAAAACAGTTATATGGTAAAATTATTGACAATGTAAAGATCTTTAACTGTTGTTAGCATGTCCCAAATGAAATGTGTTTTCTTTAATTCAATTCAAATTTCAACACTTGGTAATGTCTTTATTAATAATTTAGGATTTCGAAATTCTAAATTAGATATATGCATATGTATGTATATTTGTAGCAAAAATTACCCGGAAATTGGAAATAAATCGCAAAATATTTAATTATTCATCAATATTTATTTTGTTGCTGTCAACGTAGTCCTCACCAGATTTAACATACCCATGCCAACGATTTTTCCAATCTTCGAAACACTTTTTATAAGCACTTTTTGGAATGGCATTTAGTTCCTTCAGCGAATTTTGTTTATCTCTTCGATTGACTGAAAACAGATTCCATGCAGCGGCAATTTTAGTTTGGGGAACAAAAAAAAATTACACAGAGCCAAATCTGGTGCATACGATGGTTAATCGATGGTATTCATTGCGTTTTTGACTTTAAATTTGTTCACATTCGTGGCTCGAAACGATGGTTCATTATCATTGTGTAAAATCCATGAATTGTTCTTCCACAATAACGGTCGCTTTCGACGGATATTCTCATGAATCCTTGTTGATTGTCTGTCCCTCCGAAACTTATTTATGATTCACCAAACCATCGAAAAAATAATAATAAGTATTACCATGATTTTTAAGCGGCTTTGGCGTGGTTTTTTTTTGGGTTTCGGCTCGCCTTTTTTTCTCCATTCCGATGATTGTTGACTTCTTTGCATGCCAAACTCATAAACCCATGTCTTATCGGCAGTTATAATGCTCTCCATGAATGTGGGACAGGAATTTGCACAACCAAGCTTGTCCAAGGAGACCTGTTTACCGCACTCTTTTTGAAAAAAAAAATCAGCTTTATCGGGACAAGTCGAGCAAGGACATGTCCACCAAAATCATTTACACGGGCTGGCGAGAGATGTCGAGCTTTCTTGACATCTCTCCAGCATTTGCTTGACGATTTTCAAGCACCATATCCTTCACCTTTTTTAATATTTTCATCAGTTGAAGAGGTCGAAGGTCGTCCAGTCGCCATGTCTTCAACGATTCAACGATCTCTCGTCCGTCCTTGAAGGCTCTGTACTACTCGTAGGCTTACGTTTCGCAATGATTACGCACACCAAATTTGGTTAGAAATGCAAAATGGGGCTTTTTGAAGTCGCGGCTTTATGTCAACAAGCCTCAGACTCTTGCAGCTCTTAAAGACAATATCCGTCAAGAATTTGAGGACCTATCGCCGGAAGTTCTGGCCAAAGTGATGGAAAATGCCATAAAAAGGGCTCAAATGACAATGAACTGTGGCGGTGGTCATTTACATGATATCATGTTCTAGACTTGATGTAAAAAAATTTCAAAGACCAAATAAAAATAATCCACAAGCAGAATCAAAATTTTCCATTTTTTAAAAAAGTTTTTCATTTTCCAAAAAACATCGGAAGGTAATTTTTGCGCCACATGTTTTAACATGGTTATACACAGTAATTTAACTTATATTCAAGGTTCAATAATTGGTAACTTCTTTATTACAAAACTGAAGATTTCGAAATTCTAAACTCGATATCCAAAGTCGGGGCAATAAATTTTTAAAATTTATAAGTACCTAATTATAAAAAAGTGAATTCTTGCTAGACTTTTATTTTCTCGGCACGAAGTGGCAACCCTAATTGAAGATAATTTTTTTTATTTACAACTTACGGGTACTTTTTTGTCACAATGGTGTTTAATTATGACCAATTTATTATGTTTTGCTTATACAAGTATAATAAAATTATTCGTTATTTTACTTAATTCCAATTTACAGTTATTAGTGGACATTTGTGATCGTTTTTGAGTTTTTAAAATTTAATATTAAGTTTTTTCTTCCAATATTTTTTATCGATTTAAAAATATATTAAAAACTAACTTGGTTCGAAACTGTTATGATGGCTTTTCTTGGCTTTTTCTTTATATAATTGTATAATTGTTGGTGTACTCATATTAATTAATTTTGAGTTTTTGAAGTTCAAAATTAAAAATTTTTTCTTTGATTTTAGTAATATAAACAATAAAAACTTTCTTTGTTCAAAATGTTAAAGCTTTTATGTGCATTTATTTTCTCAGAATAAGGTGGCAACCATGAATGAGAAACATATGTATTTATGGGCAAGATCATACCGTAATTTAATTATCATGAAAAAATTCCTTTAGGTGTTGCGACCTAGTTTCAAATATTTTATTAATTTAAGTTTTTGCCTAGGTGGTATTTTAAATTTTCCTTAAGTTTAGTTTAAAAAATGCAAGTTACCTTCTGCAGGACCATAATTTCGTGCAAGACTTGGCATCTCTTTGAAAAACGAAAATAAACCAGGGATTCCCAATCTTTAAGTGTAAGATTTTTGATTCCAACAGAACAATTACTTTACAGAGAGTGGGTTTATTCCTACGCTTATGATCAAACTTCATTTAGAATGGACGGAATATTTATTCAATATTTATGCTTGAATAAATTTTTGTTTCATTATTTCTAATAATTTACTTAAAAAAAATTATTATTTTATCTGCCTTATATTTTATATACTTATGTATGTACGTTCGTAATTTCCTTTGGCAATAATTTTTCAATAATTTATTTTTTTTTTAATATATTTTTGTATAAAACGTATTTACGAAATATAAACAAATCAAACTAAATACAAAAGACAGCTATCAATCTTACATATCTTCAATAATATACACATACATACATACTTACATGGTATCCATACGATACGCCTACGTGTACAAATAAACAAATCAAATTGTCCCATACATAATTACAACTATGCTTATGTATGTACATACGTTGAAGTGGTTGGTACAAATATGTATATATATACATACATATGTAAGTAAATATACTGTGTTTCAGGTTTAATTATATCCATAAACGCAGTGTATGTACATTTAAACGTGATCAGGCAGCTAAGAATTCTGCTTGATAGCAGCGGAACCGTAATTGAGAAGGCACCAATACATGTACATGTGTAATTATATGTATATGTATGCATGTAATCACAACTTAACGCCCATAACTTAACTTAAAATTGATTATGTTAACTTTTTATGCGTATAACCGTTTGCACTATGTTATAATTATTATTTGTGCATACTCCACAACAACACTAACAACAGTCGTAAGGCAAAAATCCATAATTTTATTGATAGACATTCGAAAGTACTTCCACTTAAGGCAGTGAAATGACGGAAAGAGAATAAATTTGTGGTAATTCATGGCATACATATATGTACGTATATGTTGTACATATATGTATATAAAATGTATGTATATACAAATACACCCATGCATTTGTCAGTCTGCTAGTACACTTTGTATACCGCCAAAATGCTAATTGAAATGGAAATTCTAACTCAACGACACTGTGTTGAGCAACGCCGCTTAAGAAAATAGCTACATACATACTTACATACAATGTATATACTATGTACATAAATGTTGACCGATATGGCAAAATAGCACTTCAATATATGTACATATGTATATAAGTATATTTATTGCATATTTTAAAGTATTAGAGCTGTGTATTCTCTATCCATGCCTGTCAAAGTCTAATCAGCCACACACATACATATACTCAAAAACTACAACACACATATGTACATTTTGTGTTTATATTTAATTCAGCGATCTATTACTTATGCGGGCCATCGTATTCAGGAAGTGAACAGTTAAAGTCGCCACACATACGCGACACCGCAATCATGCTTCCATTTTTAGCGGGGCCAACGCCAGTGACCTCACTTGCTGGACACATAAATTTGTATAGTTAAATACAAAAACATACAAACATGCGTATATACGTATATACATATGATTACCGTTTGCGCGCATAGCTGCATATATTTATATACATACATACATACATATGTATATGTTATATAGGGACCCTTATGGTGTCAACTGTTGCTGGTGTAGGTATGTATAAGTATATATCTGTGTGTCAACAGTAAAATAGTTTATGGAAATCAAAGCAAAAATGGATAGACAATATTTCTTTACTATACATGGGTATTTTCCCTTCGATCTTCAGAGCCAATGACAATTTTTGAAAAGTTAATACATACAATTCCATCGACAAATTTATTGCTCAATATATTCTCTATGGACTTTAAGCTACTTTCTGATGGCCACTCTGTATCTTAGAGCCCATAGAAAGCATTTTTTCCAACACAATTTTGTAAGCCTACATATAAATTGTTTGTATGTATATTTTACTAAAAGATATGATAAAAGTGCGTATGTCGATTTACACCAATTCATAGTCATAATCAGATATTGGGAAGTCGAATTTCACAAAGGTCTATGAGACGTATTTTTTACTAGCAAAATCACTAATAGAGTTGCCAATATACACATACATGTGTGTCAACAGTAAAATAGTTTATGGAAATCAAAGCAAAAATGGAAAGACAATATTTCTTTACTATACATGGGTATTTTCCCTTCGATCGTACATAATACATACAATTCCATATATATTTCTGGTGATTTTGACTCCCAGCCCTATAGTTGAAACTATTAAGATTCCGAGCCTTTAAAAAATTGTTTTAATAACTGAAATTAAGCCATCAAAAATCCTCTTTCAACATTGAAATCATTAAAAGTTTATCTTCCATTCACCAGTTAATGGCGAATCGAACAAATATTGGTATAAATCTCAAACACTGGCATAATCGGTCTCAAAACTACATATAGTGTAATATCGAACAGAAAAAGCAAAATACTGGAATAAATTCACACAGTATTTTGATTTTCTACCTTTGTAGAGCAAGAAAATGTAAAATCAGCTGGTGCAAAACCTATACACTGGTATAAAATTATTAAACTGACATACATATCACAAATTATATAAATATCATAAACTGGTACAAATCTAATAAACTATTATACATTTCATAAACTGGCATAAAAATCATAAACTGGTATAAACTCATATATTGACATTAATGCCGTAAACCGATATAAATTTAAAAAATTACAATAATCTTAAACTGGTATAAATTTAATGAACTGGTATAAATCCGACAAACTCTAATAATCGTTTACACATATGTTAGAAAAGGGTTATTATGCCAAATAAGTTGGCAAGCCGAAAACGGCTTACAATATAACTTACCTTTCATTTAAATTATATAATTATGTGAATTTAATTCAATAATAAGCAATTATTTAGTTTTTTGTTTAAAATTGAAGTGCTTATGCCTTTAATACTTCTTTTTAAAAATTTGCGGGCGAACCCACCAGAGTTCCACCTATGAAATCACATAAATAACATATACATACATACATATGTACATGTACATGTGTATGTACATATGTATATGAATTTTCACATTTCCATAAAAGTATGTGTTAAGTATGTGTGCCAACGCTTTGCTGGCACTATTTTGATGCCTCCTGGCATATTTATGCCGCACTTGCAACATTAAACTCGATTGACAGACGCGCAACAGTTGGTTGCTTGATTGGCGGCTCATGGCCCAACCAAGCGACACGCACACACGCAGGCATTTAATTCACAGTCTATTAGCCCGCTCATTTGCCTCTCCGGCTGTCTTGCAATTGCTCGTGGCCTCTCTTGCATTTATTTATTTTGTGTCCGCCTTTCGCTGGCAGCACACACACCGCCACTGGCTATTTGCAGCACGTTTCCACGCAGCACTTCAATGTTGCCCCCAGCAACGTCACTGCTGCTAGCATATCGTATGAGTGTCCATATCGAATACCATATGTGCCCCTTCGTATATTACTTAATAGCTCTGCAATGTTTATTTGCTGCTGCCTTTGTTTGCAATTATCGCCGTCACTTTTCAATTGCTCGTTGCCCCAGCTCGTCCTCCACCGCCAGTCTGCTCCGCTGCGTTTCTGATACTTTGTAGCCACATCAAATTTGATTGTTTATTTTACGTATTTTTATTAATATTTGTTTTTTTTTTCGTTCTTCATAAATTTATGCATTATTTCTACTCACACATACTTACATACAAACGCAAACATATGGTTTGTTGGGATTTCAAGTGATTCCACTTGGAAGCTGTGAACAATTGCGGTTGGTTTTATGGTTCGCCTTTGATGTGGCATTTTCAATTGTGAAGAATTTATAGCCGTTTCATACCGTACCGTAATGAATATAATTAGTTCAATATGCCCCAAGTTGATGAATGAGGGGTAATATTTCAAAGTGTTGAAGTGGAAAGTTTTAGTTTAAAAATATTTTTTGAAATAATTAAAATTGATATTTATTATTTACGTTTTTGAAGGCTTGTTATTTGTGAAATATTTTTGGATTTGTAGGAGAAACATGTAGTATGTTGGAAACTATTTATTTTTAGTTTTATAATTTTGAAATTATAATAAATTTAGGCATTACTCATACAAACAGTTATGAGTAAAATGAATTCGCTGTAAATCACTTTAGAACTGGGAGAAATTGCTAATTCCATTAATCACTAGTGGTTTGTACATGTAAGGAACTAGCATTCCTAGACATCACTGCTTCTGTTCACGCTTATCTTTCACTTATTTTCTCTTTTGTTAAATGTAATAAATGCATTTCAAAACAACAAAAGTGTTGCTCTCTTATTAGGATACTACTCAAAAGTAAAACAAAAGCTTGATTTACAATGTTCGTTTGTTTATACCAGTTTATGAGATTTATACCAGTTGGCTGTTCGATTGGCAAAGACCTTGAGAACAGTACACGAGACTTAAACAAGTTGCTTTTTCGATTTGCAAAGATTTTGCGAACAATTAATCGGACAATAAACTGGTATAAGTCTCATAAACTGGCATAAATAAAAAAAATAAATCAATCACATTTCGAGTAAAATGTATCGCTCAGAAAAATATAATACTGGTACGGAGAACGAATCGAACAAGCAACTGGTATAAGTCTCATAAACTGGCATAAATAAAAAATAAATCACATTTCGGTTAAAATATACCGGACAGAAATATCAACTCTTTTTTCAGAAAATTGAAGTTTTGATCTGCTGCAATAATGAGCTCGACTTAAGTGAAGGGTTTATAACTACAGATACATTTTTTATTTTATTAAAAATATAGATGAAATTTTATAATTTTTTTTTTAATTTTTGTGCTTTTTTTTTGGTTTTGTGTGAGTCACTCTTAACACAGTGCAACCAAATATGATATCGATAAATAAATTTGGAAAAGAACATATACATATATGTATGTAAATACGTTTAAATTTATATAGCTAATATTGCCAATGAAGCCTCAGAAAATTTCCATTTATCGTGCGCAGATAAATATGCTATCTTATCTACCTAAGCATATGGTGTCAGTAAGTGGATACTCAAGGCATTAATTTTATCAAACAAACACTCAATTATTCATACATAATATATGTATGTACATATTTACATACATTTCTCTATAATTCGAAAAAAAAATATTCACTATAGAGAATTCTGACAGAGTCCAACTCTCACTATCAGCCTGAAGAACCGATATTGCGCTCAAGCAACCTTTGAGACTTTAGCACACAAAAAAACCTAAATTTTGTAGCGTTATTACTTTATGTACATATATTATGTACATATTTCTATTTTCTTTATTTATATATACATGTGTATGTATGTGAATAAATCTACATAACACATTATCGCCATTTACATCACAACTACAGCGTGGCACATAACAACAGCTCAAAAAACAAATCGGCTTTGTCTAATGACAAAGTGACAAAGAACACTCAGCAAAGTTCAAACATCAAAAAAACTATATAAATGTAAATGTTTGCGTGTGTATGTTGGTATGTGTGTGTCTGCAAGTAATCGACATAACAATCAAGTAAATATTTCCTTATCTTATCTGCGAAAGGAAATCACAAACAAACAGAGAAAAAATTTACATTGAGATTAGGGCACACATGAGTAGATATATATTTTTATATGTATGTACATACATATGTACATGAATACATTTTCAAATACTCACCATTACTTACATAAATATGTATGTTTCGTATTAGTAGTGAAGTAAATGTACATATTTTTATATATTAGGGTGTGTCGGATTTTTCTTAAAAACAAGTTTGTATAGAAACATGTAACCAGTTCCATTACGTTGTTGCAGCAGGAAAAGAGAGGGAGAGAGAGAGAGAGAGACAGTGGCGTAGCTACAACTTCGAGCGCCCGGGGCTTTTTACAAAATACCTCCGATATTAAGTATATAAAATTTAGGAACGCCACGCTAATTCTGAAGTTCCAAAATTCTCACAATACGTTTTTTGAGGAAATTGATAGTAAATTTACAAGACATCTTATTAAAAGCCATAGAAAAAACTCATTTTTGCCCTATTTCTTGTACACTTTTGACACAATTTGCAGGAATATTTGCCCGAATTGGAGTTTTTAAATACCATTTTGCCGCCCCCAAGAAGTTGCGCCCGGGACGACGGCCCCCTTCGCCGGCCAACCCCCTCCCCGCCCTAGCTACGCCACTGGAGAGAGAGAAATTGGCAGATTCGTATATTCATCTCAGATTAATTTAGAATGTAGTTTTAATATTAGAGAACATTTAGTAATAACTTTGATGCTTTAAAAAGCTTTTAGATTCCAGTTATATACACGAAGACACCATTTACTAAAAAATATGTACATATTAAGTACCAATCTAAGAGAAAGCTTTTATAGACCTTACCTATATGACTTCTGTATTTTTAAAATCATAAGAAGTTCGATTAATTTTATAAAAGAATTTTTAGAATTGATTTTAAATATTTCTTATTTGGTATCTTGCATCCAAATACTTTTTGCCCGTTCTCTAACCATTATACTTGGTACGCCTTGGTTGAATAACAAGAATAGTCAGATATGAATAAAAAAAATATATTTTCCGTAAGCAGTTTTAAAAATATTTTTAAATTTTCTGTTAGATGACGAAAATATCTCAAGGACCTAAAATCACTTTGATTTATTTTATTATTTTTTCTTCGCACAAATTTCCTGGCTAAAAAAGAGAACTGCGTAATTTCGAGTCTCGATTATCACTCACTCTTCCCCTCTCTTTCCTAAGCATTTTCAATTCAACTTTGAGTTCATCAGCTACGAGATGAGTTAACAGATTTTCCTTAAACAGTTTCAAAAATACTTTTCAGCTTTCTGGGAGATGATGAAAATATCTCAAAGACCTAAGATCTTTTTGATTTATGTACGTGTATTTTATTGTTTTTCTTCGCATAAATTTCCTGGCTTAAAAATAGAACTCAGTGATATCGAATATCACTCTTGCTTCCTCTCTCTTTTCCATGCGTTTTGAGTTCATCTGCTACGAGACGTTTGAGATCTTAGTAAGGTTAGGTTGGGTTTAATAAGACTGATGGGCTTATAAGCCACGAACTTGATTCTCAGCATAACCAGATGTAGCGGCATTACGTAGTCGATGAGGAACGTCATCCTTTATAATGACTCAAACTCCAACAGACTCTATGGCCTCGCTAACGAAACCTCTTCCGGTGTCTTATACTGTGGGGCGCTGCGTTGCCTTGACAAAGCGGGACTGTTTCACGGTTTCCTTGGTGATTTGTTCTTGACTTTTCTTTGTTTTTTTTTTGCAGCCTTCTCGATCTGTTAGCCCCATTTTGCAGGCGTGTGGCGCCACTAGACTGTGAATTATTCCAGTGAAGTATTCCAATCATGTACCTACGGTCCCTTCCAAGGCATGCCAGTAATAACTTTGTACTTTTGATTACATCAAACTCAGTTACTACAAATTTAGGAAATAAAACTATTATATAGCATTATATAAGTAAAACTCGAACAGCTCCTTATTACATGCTGCAATCTCTCATCATCTCTTCTATGACGGTGCAATTAAAATTTGGGTCAACCCAATCAGGCTTTACATTGTGAACGGCTATTTTAAATTGACCTTGTTTTCTGACAAAACAAGAAAGTAATTAGCGTAATGGTATTGGTTGCTATGAGATAAGTTTCGAAAATTACATAATCTGCTCTCAAACTGCCAAACCGAGCACAGCAGCAATTCAACTATCATTAAATGTAATTAATCAAATTGAGCGCTGCTGACAATATACCTTACACAACACCCTCGAAGAGGCGCTCGCACACATGCGCTCTTACTAGGGCCACCACGAGCCAATCAACCACTAAATCTTTAATTTCTTCGAAGAATTTTATTTCGCATGCCACATTATGTGGCACAGACACATCTTCTAAGTGGTGTATCGACTCGCTGCTGCAGTGACTTGACGACGCTGTACTTTAATAGTTGTTGTTGCATGCAACCACTCATTAAATAGTTGCTATGTGTGCGTGGCTTGTTGAATTACGCAAAATGCCATGTAATTCATCAAATTATTCATGCAAAGCAGCGCGGCAGAGAATCTAAGGCACATATCTATAGAATATACATATGTATATAAGTATTTACATATATAGTATATACTCCCAAGCACGCACTTCTGCTATTCGAAAACCACTTTCTTGTAAACAATGTTGTCAAACGACCATTGAAAATGACAATGGAGCACGTTGGAATGACGTCGCAGTTACACAACGACTTGCCACAAACAACAACAAAAATATTCATTACACAAAAACACCAATAAAAGGACGAATTCGGTAATAGTCACCGATTGCCAATCGACTGCGAAGAGGGCAATAAGCGCATACTGCCCCCTAACATCAGCACCACCGTTATTTGTATATTCTTAATTTTACCTCCAAGACCTTCGTTGGCAGCACTATTGAGCAGCTCATCAATTAGGCGTGTAAGAACCTGTGGAGATACGAATTTCATGCAACTTGCTCGTAGCTTTGCAGCTCCTTTCGATGTGCTTTTACTTAATTTATGTGCTTGCATAAGCCGTGGCAGTGCACAGTGGGGTGGGTTGGGGCAAAAGTTAAGCATATTTCGGAAAAATAATGGTTAATTTTAAGGCAAAAGCCATAAATAACGCAAGAACTTACCTTATTTATAGCGTCAGAGACTTTTTAAAGGTTATAAGTATGTGTATAAATGGTCAGCTTGAGAAGCCGAGTCGATTAGCCATGTTCGTCTCTTTTTCTGTATATACGCGACTAGTCCTTAGTTTCAGAGATATCGAACTGAAATTTTGCACACATTATTTTCTCCCAAAGTAGCTGTTAATTTGTCGAAACTGCTGTTATTGGACCACTATAGCATATAGCTGCCATACAAACTGAACGATTGGAATCAAGTTCTTGTATGGAAAACTTTTTTATTTGAGGAGACATCTTCACGAAATTTGGCACAAGTTATTGCCATAGTAAACGTTAAAATATCCCAAGAAATTTTTTAGATCACACTACTATATCATATAGCTGCCATACAAACTGAGCAATCAAAATTAGGTTTTTACATGGAAAACTTTTTCATTTGATAAGATATCTTCACGATTGGCCCATATAATTACTAAGCGCTAGAATACTGCAATATGTGAAGAAAGTTTACAGATCGGATTAATATAGCATATTGCTTTTGTATGGCAGCATGCCGATAAAAATCAAGAAAAAATATATTTGTATACCATTTTTTGCTATAAGAATCCAGCCCAATCCTCCTTGTTTTGTTTCCGCCCAATTTTTTAATACATTTTTGGTTTAAGTATTAAAAAAATTGTCCAGAAAGGTGGCACAATTCTCTCGTTACTCTTTAATATTCGAATCTGTCAGCCTCCTACCATAACTATCCGTTAGATACACTACTTCCTTAATATAATAAGAGCACTGGTGCCTTTATTAGAATTGAAAACAGCAGATATTCCAAAATGTTGAAATTTCGAAAGAATTTTTTCAAAAAAAGAATTCAAGCTTCAATATCTATATTCCTTTCCACCATCTACAATGATATAGAAGATGTTATATAAGGATGGCTGGCATTGATTTTGCTATCTGGCTTAACTCTATAGAATAAATTTTGCTATTGGTTTGTGTAGTTAAAAAATTACACAAAAAGTTAAAAGAACAATATTTTCTCATTTTTCTATTATTTTTTTTTATTTTTTTTTCATTCTGGAACTTATAATTTTTTATAACAACATTTTTATTTCAACTAAAAAATCAAACAATTTCATTAGAAATTATTTTTTATAAACCTCTTGTGCAAAATCACCCCACTGTACATCGGCTTGCATGCGTCAATTGCAGCTTCTGTTGCCGACTTCCGGGCGCTTCGATGCCAAGCACGTCCCAGCTGTAACATTTGAGCAACATGAAATTGCGTTGCCGAGCAGCATGATTAATTAGACTCTCATTGCTGTGGATAGTGGGGTGTGGGCCCCCCGACCATTAGAAAGTAATGGCATGCTAAGGCTTACTTGCGGCATACTCGTACTTAGGAAAAGTAATACTGCCATATATCTATTGCAACCATTTCGAGCAGCGCGCTCGCCTTCGTATTGCATTCGTGTATGTGTGGATACGAACCAACAACGCCGTTAATTTCTATAGGCACACCAAAGTCACCCGCAACCAACCAGCTGATACACGCTGTCAATCTCCCAGCATGGCAACTACCACTTGCGCTGTTGTTGTTGCTGCTGCTGCGAAAGTGTCCACTTGAATAGCTGACAATTCTCGATGGATAAGAAACATTTCCGAGTGATTGCGCGACTTGAGTGTATATGAGTAATTATCATTGTGTTGTCAGTGATGGTTTAAGTGCTTGTTTTTGCTTTTGTTGTTGCTAAACTCTTGTGGCTTCCTGCTGTAATCACACAGCCTTCGTTCGTGTAGCCGAAAAATTAAAACAATCAAGTTCCTGCCGCCGATCACTGAGTGACTGGCTATTGCCTATTGGCGTAATAACAGTTTGAGCGACAGTTACGAGTGTTGCTCGGCCTGGCATGAAAGCAGCTGCAATTAACGCAAGTAATATTGGTGTGATAGCAACTAACAGGCCTCGGTATATAGTGACAGGCGCAGATAAAATGTCAGCAATCCATTTGCCAATTATTTGGGTACTCAATACAAGCCATTACACTCGGTCTGTACGGTTTCCATTCGTTTTCGATCACAAACTGATGTCATGCGTGTGTGATTTACTATGTGAATATGTGTATTAATTGGTTTGTGTTTATATTTAGAAGTTAAGGTTGGAGTAATGAATTGCTCAAGCATTTTTTTTGTGGAAACTAGTCACATATGTATGTCTGCTAAATGAGGCATTTGGGAGAAAACCTGCCGAAAACTATGTTGTACATAATATACTATTTTTCACTGTGATTTTGCTAGTCAAAGCAATTGAAAAGTAATCAACTTATTCAACACTTTGTTACCTAATCCTCTATCGGCAATATTTTTTGATAACATATTGCCTACATTTAGGCGCATTACACAAAATGTTATAATAATCACCTTGACAACTTAAATTTGGACATTATAATAATTGACTCTTAAATTTTTATTAAACATTTTTTTTTTTAATTTAGAGTTGCCAGATTTTTTCGCAGTTTTATATACTTTATTCTATTTTATGTACATTAATAATGGTTTGAAAATGTACAAAAATATAATAGCGAACTTAACAGCGCTAATTATTTTTCGAAAAAAAAACAAATAAATTTTTCGGTTTTTTTTTTATTTTGGTTAAATTTGAAAGAACATTCAACGAAAGTTTTATCAGCACATAAAACCAAGAAATGAATGATTTTTGCTTTTAAAAAAATTGAAAATAAAAATATTAACGCCCCTCAAGAATTAATGAGCGTTTTTCAGCAAATAAATTTTCATAATCATGCTCAAATTTTAAAATATTTTTCCAATAAATTTTTGTCATTCAAAATCAAATATTTTTTAATTTATTTTATTTTTTTTTAATTTTTTCAATAAAGATTTTTTATTTTTTTTTTTGTTGTAACCCAAAATCCTTTGGAATTGAAATATTTTTTTTTATAAATTAACCTACTTATACTGTCAAAATTAATAATTAGTTTGTTCATTTTAATTTAATCAAATTGTTAACACAATAGTTGAAAAAAACTTCTTAAGAAATTTAAGATTTTAATTTTAAATTAATTTTATAACAAATTTTAAAATTTTAACTTAATCATAATTAATTATTTCATATACAAATAATTGTGAAAATAATTATTATTTATTGTATATTAAATACTTGATTATATAAAAATTAATTATATAATAATTATCATTTATTGCATGTTAAATAATTAATTAATATAAAATTAATTTAATTATAATACAAAGAGTTAATTATAAATAATTAAGTTAAAATTAATTAAGCACTATATTAATTATATGATAATTTATTATTTGATATGCAGTTAATTATTATATGTGACCTGGTCTACGAAAAGGGAGCTAACGTGCGAAAACTAGTTTTCTGGGAAAAGCTGTTAAAAATAATCGTCAGTTTCTCGTTATCCCATTAATTGTTCTCCTTTTTTTGACACCTAAGCCCCCTTTCCGTAGACCAGGTCACAAATAACTATTTTAATTAATTTTAATTTAATTATTTATAATTAACTATTTAATATATAATTAAATTGTTAATCTACTTTATTTTATTTTGGAATTTAAAATTAATAATTTTCAAAAAATACAAAAAATATTTTATTTTTATTTATTTATATACCATACAAGTTAATGTTTTTATAATATCAAAAGAACATAGTTTTCGTGTTTATGCATTAAAGCAGTTTTTTATTCAAAAAATTATGATAATTATGTATGTGTGTACATTATAATTTATTAAAAAAATTCGAATTTTTTTTCATTAAAAATTTAATTTTATAAAAAATTTTAAAATTAACTTCAGATATAAATTTATTGTATTGTAATCATAATTTATTTCTGTTTTTATTATTTTGTAATTAAAAACCATTTTGTCAGATTTCAAAAAATTGAAAAAAAATGCAGTTTAATTTGGAAGACATTATTTTTCTGATAAATATTAATTATAATGCTTTATAATTTAATGTTGTCAAAAAATTACAAAAAACTAGTTTTCTTATTTACGCTTTTACATTTTTTTTTTTGATTTTTAGAAATTTTTAGCTCTTAAAATGGGAGAAAAAAATTTAATATTTCAGTCTTCAAGCTCCTTCTTTGGCTCTAGGTGCATTAAAAAGAGCATAAATCATTAAAAAACTTTGTATATTTTTATTTTCTTGCATATTTGTAGAAATATTCTCTGTTTATACGAGTAATATATTTCGAATTTGTAGTGATTTCAATTACTTTGAATATGCAAATTAGCTGTTACTTTCGCTGTTTCCCTAAACAAATATGTACATAAATTATATTATTTATTTACATTTTCATGCTCTTTCACGATTGCATGGCATTTGAACTGACCTAATATCCTGTTAGCGCAAATATGATTGCCAAACACATGTGTACAAAAAACGGTTCGTGTTTTGCGAATGTGCGTGTGTGCATATGGAAATTTTAGCGCACCTGGACAAACTGATTTGGCGCTCAAATCAATGCAAATAGGCGAGTGAGAAACATGTGTAGACATAAAATTAACAATGTATGTGTGTGAGTATGTATCTGTGTGTTTTCATATGCATAAGTTTGTCTACAAACTGAAATGCATAAATACATGCATGAAGATTATGCAGATCACACATACATACATATGTAAAGTCGCTATTTGTCTGGCTATAGTTCGCTATATTTGTATGAATATATCTCTTCATACGCCGAGGTATCGAGTTATTATACATTGAAAAGCGTTTCAATGGTTTTAAGCAATTTTCAACTTCATTTGAAATTCCAACTATGGAAATTTCACAAACAAAATCTGTTAAAATCGTCCAATACGAAAAGCATTTCTGCGCGAATGCGTGTGCGATGCCAAATGAACGAGTGCATAAGCTACCAAGTGTGTATCCATACATAGACATTTGTATAGATATGATTGCCTCTACACTTAATGCTCACTTTTTCCTACATATACAGACACACATACGCATATATGTAAGCAACACATATGCATTTGTGTGTGTAAATGTGCCTTTGTCCAACCGACAGGATGACAGCAATATGAATTTGCCTTCAGTTTCCACGCAGCCAAACTGCATGGCTGTCTGTGCACACATACGTACAAATATTTTATACATACATATGCACTTTATACCAGTGCAAACACGCCGCCGTCTGTCGTCGTTGGCTTGAATGCAATGTTTGCTTTAGAATTCAACTTCAATGCCTCGACTTATTGCTGACTTTCGTGTGACGTTCATTGGTTTTGAATGCTAAATTTATAAATTTATTTGTACGTCTGCATGTATGTGTGAATACATATGCAAAATGGCGCATATGCGAAGTGACATGGCGTTGTGCGATAAGGTTAATATGCAGACAGTTGGCGAGCATGGCAACCCAGTGAGAGATTTTTGCATCTTTTTACTTTCAATTTTTATTAAAGTGTGTTCTTTGCACTGAATTTAAAAATTTTGAGAATTGGTATTTTAAAAATTTATTTAAAACACTATACACTTCAATTAAAAGAACTGTAGGAGCCATATTTTTGTAAAGAAATATCCATAAATATAAATAAAGTCTCTGCAAATGTTTAGCTATTGCTATCTAAAGCGTAAAATGTTAGAGAGTGGCGAAACGAACAAACAGCACTTAGTAGGAGATACCTTGAACCACTAAAGAAAATTTCGAAATTTCGTTTCAAGGCTTGTGTTTCAATCTTTTTTAATATTATGTAAAAAAAATTGAATTTATATTCATGTTTTCAAAAAAAATTTTGTGCTGCAATTTTTGAAAAAAATAGTGTTTTAAAAATCAATAGAACAATTATCTCTTTCAATAAAAATTTTCTGTTGAAATTAGTGTATTAAAAATCAAAATAAAATTTAATTTTTTCATTACAAATTTTATGCTGTAAATTTTGAAAACATTTAATGTTTAAAAAAGCAATAAAAAATTAATTTTTATCAATAAAAATTTTGTGTTTTAAAAATTTATAAACAAATTATTTTTTTCTATAAAAATTTTGTGTTGTAATTTTTGAAAAAAACGAATGTTTTAAAATTCAATTAAAACAATTAATTTTTTCAATAAAAATTTTGTATTGTAATATTTGAAAAAAATTAGTGTTTCAAAAATTATTTAAAAAAATGCATTTTTCAAAAAAAAAAATTGTGTTGTAATTTTTGAATAAATTTAGTCAATAAAAAAATTAATTTTTTCAATAAAAATTTTGTGTTGTAGTTTTTGAAAAAATTTAGTGTTTCAAAAATAAATAAAAAATTAATTTTTTTTTGTAATTTTTGAAAAAAATTAATGTTTTAAAAATCAAAAAAAAAAATATAATTTTTTCATTACATATTTTGTGTTGGAAATTTTGAAAACATTTAAAGTTTAAAAAATCAATAAAAAATTATGTATTAAATTGTGTTCTGTAAAGCAAGCTTAAAAGACGAAGTAATATGAAGATATATTTTTTGAAGTGAACAGAAATGAAAGCAGAAAATACAAAAAATAGAAAAAATCTTTAGCGCTCCTTTTTATATGTATTCTTAATCAAACTGTATACAATAAATGTATATATGACCACAAAGGTAGAAAAAGGGAATGCGCACTACTTTGCAAACACACCTTCCAAGCATCATAAATGTACATACATACATAGATGCATCTATTTTCTGCATATCTCTCTATTTTACTCGAGTTCACAACACTCACCCTTTGTCAGCTCAAAATTTCATCGCAATTTTGAAATTTCTCGTTTCCTCTTTGTGCTCATACGTCCACTTTGCATTGATCTGCCGCTTATTCACTCATATTCCTTTGACATTGCTACACACTTATCTCTGTTGCCTGCATATTTCTCCGGCATATTTGCAATCCCAACTGACCCATGGCATGAACTATGACTGTAATGTTGGCTTCGTTTCGGATTTCGATTATCTATTTGTGTGGCTATTTGTATTTCATTTATGGGGCGTAGCAAAACTCAAAGATAAAGATTACTCTAAGCTGCCAACGAGCGCACATACAACAATACAGCGATTTGCTAGATGTTCGCCGAGTGCTCTGCATTTGGATATAATTGGGCTGTGCGCTGGCGGACAAGCGTTGAGGAAATTAACAGTAACAGGCATTTGGGAATTCATTGGACCCAAAGCAGTGTCAAGTGATTCAATATAGCACTTGTGGGTATATACATACACACATATGTATGTATATACAGAAGAGTGATTGCAAGTTGAATAAATTCGTTGTAAAAAGTATTTCTCATTTTCGCTTTCCTAATTGTAGTGGTCTTCGATTCGCTACTTCCCTGCGCGCTATCATTGCGCGCTGCTCTCTTGTTAATAAATTTTATAAGTAAAAGCAACAACAAAGTTAACGGGTTAAAATTTTCTGTGGATAACTCACTAAACTGGTATAACTGCTATCTTCAAGTTTTGTTTAACACAGTTTAGACCAGTCTTATAACTGTGAATGTATCTTATGACAATTTCATCACACACATTTTTTTTTATTGGTTTCAAGACTCAACTTTCTTAGAACAACTTATATAGCTTGTTCGATTCACTACTCTCCAACGCTTGGCAAACCAAAGGCAGCTTTATAAGACTGTAAATTAACATGTAATTGACTTCAATTTAATAGACATGGTTCCAGCTAGAGCCATTATTACGTCCTCAGAAGAATTCTCTATAAAGTCATCTGAACCAATGTTCCCAGTGTCATTTTCAGTATATTTATACCAGCGTGTCTCATTATCTGAAAGAACAGTAAATTGATTGTTGTAATTTTAAAGCTCGTTAGGGTTGAACTCATTACCTCTAAATTTGGCAGGCCTACATTCTTCTCATAAAGATTCACTTAAACAATTAGGTTTTATTCTCGAATTTGGACTTGATTTTAATTTTAATTTTGTATTTGTACAGGGGAAATTAAAAAGCATTCTCTCTTAAGATTACTGCGAAATTTCACTATTTTGCTATTCTACAATTATCAAGGTTGCCTATACATTTTTCTTAGTAGCGGTAAATAAATCAAAAGAGCCCACCTGTCCTATTTAAATACATACTTTTATTTGAATTTCTGTGAATTTTTGTTTTTTATTTTATCAAAAGCCATTTTTCGAAAATAAAAACCATTTCTCCGAATTTATCAAAATATTGTTTAACCTCTTACCACCCGTAAGCAGTTTTCGCACTTCGGAATTTTACCGAGAATATGCCACTTTAGAAATTTTCTCTGAACATACATAAATTTAAGCTAATCGCCAGTGCAAATATTATATTCGCAGCAAAATCTTATCACATTTAGTTTGCAAAAATAGATAATTAATGTTAGCAGTATTTAGAAAGGTCATAACAGAAAGCTGACGGACTAATCGAGGTGATAAAAAACTGGCTACCTGGAACTCTCATAAATATTAAAAATTGCTAACTAGAATTCTCACTAAACTAAAAGTTAACTAAACACATAACGATTATTTTCGAAAAATTTTGCGAATTTCGAAAAAAGCGTTTGTAACAAGCGCCAAAAGCAGTTGGCACAGTTCTAATATGGCTATACTATTATGGGCAAAAAGTAGTAAGACTTTATTAATAATTTTAAATTTTTTTATTTATTCTTCAGATAAGCAAGCGTATACTACACACTAATGATTATTTAGATATGACACATAGTTACCACTGACAGTCATACCAACCTAGAAAAAAATATTTCGACAAATGGGTTTTTATATTTAATTAAAAAAGTCTTATTACTTTTTGCCCACAGGAGTAATTTTATTGTTTCTGGTAAAAAAAAATATTAATTTTAAACAAACAAAGCCGGTCTATAAACATAAGTACTTAGGTGTAAATTTATATGCACATACATATGCATATGTATGTGTGTTCGCTCCCGCTCTGAACCGTAAAATTAGAGCCTAATATCAACAAAGGCGTCATCACTTCAACCGAAACAACAAAATAGCCAAAATTAGCAATGTTCAGCGCGAATGACGATACTATTGGTGGCACAATGACAAACTTATAATATAATTGTTTTTTTTTTTTGTTTTTTTTCGAGTTCAGAAAAAGTGTCAGTGAGTTTATAAATTGTGTTTTTGTTAACTGGCTTAAGGGGGTATTCTAATCTAGAGGCTCGATATGTTTTTGGCAACTGATAAAAAAGCGTTCTATTATATATTTTTACTATCTTACATTTACATTTATCATCATTTAAAAAATTTATTACAAAATATTTTTTTTTTAATTGAGTTGTGCGTCCACAAAGTAATATGGGAAAAAGACCGTTTCCTCGTTGTTTTGTGATCATCTGAAAAATGAAACAATAATGGATTCCTGATTAAATCGGCTGAATAGAACTTTAAATATTGTAGCAACTGCATCGAAAAAAATAGTTTGTAGAAAAACGCAGTCCTCCCGTCACCTATATGATAGTCGCCCGCTGAATCGATCCAGTTGCCACGACATTAAAACGGTTATAACTTCGTAAGTAATTTAAATTTTAAAAAATCCTTCTTGTGAGCTATTTTTTATTATCTGAGCTATCAAATTATGAAAAAATTTGGATTTTTTGAAATCTAGAATACTCCCCTAAGACTCAAGAAATATATCTTTTTAAGTTAAAAATTAAATAAAAAATCAAAACAAAAACAGGCTATTTACAGTCTTAACGTTAAATTTTATACATATAAAGTTGAAGCTGTAAGCCTAAGCCCTTCACACAAATTTCGTATTTTTCGAAGGTCACGATTTTGGTTAGAAAGCACCTAAAAGTCCTCAAAGCAAGTTTCAACA
The DNA here is from genome assembly GCF_024586455.1 of Bactrocera neohumeralis. Lineage (NCBI taxonomy): Eukaryota > Metazoa > Arthropoda > Insecta > Diptera > Tephritidae > Bactrocera > Bactrocera neohumeralis. The sequence goes on from NC_065921.1 coordinate 20,947,252, forward strand.
TTATCAATTTTAAAGGAATTATTTTAATTTTTGCTAACAAACCCGAAACTGTTTCGTCAAAATTTTAGGGGCTAAAGTAAACATCCTCAACATACTCATACTTGTATAATAGTTGGTATCAGAAATGTACCTTTGAAGTGCATTATTCCACCTTGCCATCACGTACCATTACAGCACGTTGTCTCTTTGTAATCTGAAATATTAATTATGTTTTAAGCATAAATTGCGCAAATTCACGCTTTACGCATTTAACTGTTAGCCTAATATATGCGTAAACAGGGTTAGGTACATAGTGCATACGTTCGAAATATGTTAATCTATGCTTGCCCGCATTTCTGCTTACGCAGGTTAACACATACAAGTAGCTATATATATGTGTACGCGTTGGTATATATAAATAAGCAAGTAAATATGTTAGTAACTGTCAACGTATTTGGGTAATTATTTAGATATTTACCCATAAATATATGTGTATAAAGTGTATGCGCCCACTCACATATATGCCTGTTTTGTGTAAATGTATTTCATGCATATCAATTTAGGCAGCCCTTTGTTTGGCTATTATATTAGCATTAATATTAGCAGTTTTGGTTAATTAAATTTGCGCAAACAAAAGCATTGCAGCGCGTCAACAAGCAGCAAGCAGTGACAAATATAAATAAGAACACAGCTTGCATACATAGTTATGTATGTATATTTCTAGCGATTTCTAACGTGCTCTTATACTCGTATGTATGCATATGTTGTTAGGTTTAGTGCAAACAAATGTTTATCCTCAAATGTCCAGTTTGTGCCTGGAAGATACCTAACAGACAGCAACTACAACATAACGAATTCATTAAAGCTCCTCCTTTTAGTAACTCAACCAACTTCGCTGACTTGGTGGTCTTATACGTCTATACACATAAGTATATACTATACATACACACATACATATATGTACATAAGGGTACAAATTTGCACTAAATCCGTCATAAGAGTGATATAGGCGAACGATAGCCATGAAAATATCTGCCAGTTGGTATTCTCATGTGAGTATGTATAAGTATGTAGTATAGTATAAGTTAGTGAAAATGGTTATGGTATAGATTTAATGGATCCAATGACATATGTATATGTACATTGCATATATATTAGGGTGGGTCCAAAAAAGCGATTGTGTTTTTTCGCTTCGAACCCTGAAAAATTGGTTGACAACTCGAAGAAAGGCTTTTAAGATATAAAATTCGAAAGAAAAAAAAACAAATTTTCTTTAAAATAGTCTAACTTCATCCGTTAATATTTTTGTAACGGTTAAGTTTCCGAAAAAATCGTAAGAGTATATTTTGTAGACCACTCAGTTTGCTATAAAACCTATGAAACGAGACACTTCTAGAAGTATTTGGTAGCAAAATACAGATTTTTTTATCTGATAATAAGAAAAAAGATAGAAAACCGTTAGGCGGAGAACCCTTCCGTTAAAATAAAGTACTCATACTTGGTGAGCCTTTATTAGAGGTGTCTATCGACCAATTTTTGAGAGTACGAACAGAAAAAAAAACAATCGCTCTTTTTGACCCACTCTAATGTACGTATATATTTTCGAATGTACATAGGTAAAATTCTGAATATGCATACATACATACATATGTCTAAGTCCTGCCACATGTTCGACTTTTTAACTTAGCTGCCATCTATGGTAGTAGTTTGTTATATTGGCGTCTCAGTTTGTTTGTCTCCACTTAGTTTTACTCTGGTACAATAATTTTGTTCCAATCTGAGTCTCTGGAACATTTCCCAGTTGACTGTTTTCATTTCACCAATTTGACATTGTCAAAGGCCTCTTCTTAATTTCCTTAGTCTGCCAAATTATTGCTGAAAAGCATTTTAGCAGCTAATTTCTAAATTCCCTTGATCAGATAATAAAAGGATCAAATATAGTCCATTAAACTATTTGGCAATATGAAAAAATTAAATATTACTCAAAAACTCTCTTCGACGACCGCATTGCGGTGAGCAGAAAATCTTAGCGAGTGCCAATTTGAACAAAAAATTGCTATATTTATTTATTATACTAATATAGATACCAGACTAGCAGACCTTTATACCAATTTAATGAGCTCTTTACGTACTGAGTACAATTGGAAAACTCTATTGTTATATTTGCGAGTCATTCCTTGTCAAGAGAGTATTTAGAGCTTAAAGCAAACCGTAAAGTAGCAAAGAGATAACAGATTCTAGACAATACAGGCATATCTATATCTGATAAAAATTTCCAATCCTTTATTTGACGCATCACCTAGATATAGCCAAAAATTTATAAGCTTCTAGGATAAATTAAAGTTTATAAAAACTTAAAAAAAAGATTCGGAACAATTTCAAATATATTTTCATGTGAAAAATAATTTTTATCACAATTTTCATAAAAATTAAAAAGTCCCATCTATCTAATAAAAATAAAAACATCTTTAAGGTTCACTTCACATAAAATAGTTTAACATAAAGTTTTTGCTGTTGTTGTTGTAACGGTTATCAGGTCCTCCTTAGAGTGGTAAGGTTCACGTAAGTAGTCATCGAGGTCATTCAACAGTAGGCCCAGTAAACGTGTTGTTTTGATGGGTCGGACCATTGGGAGAGGGGTATCAGATATCTAGAGTTTGCTTAGCATGCAAAGAGATGGTTAGAGTCATGTGGGGACTCGTTGCATGCTAGACATATATTTGGTATGTTGAGATCGATTCTGGGTAAGTAGGAGCTTAACGTGCTACAGTATCCAGAACTATTCTATCTGCAAGTCGAGCTCGGTTTGACTCCAAGTACATCATTCGCTGAGAGAGAGAGAGTCGGTGAAGGTGTTTATGGCTCCACCTGTGAATGGCGGTCAGTGCATGTCTAAATGACCTATGTCTGGGCGTATTGTCTTATGTCGTCGATGTAATTAAGAAAATACCTCTTTATGTTCCTAGGAGGAGGTTCCGCTTCAAGCAGGAGACTGCAGAGATGGTTTGTACGAAACCCCCCATCAGAAACTGCTTGGAAAATAGTCAATTATGCTTCTTAGCTGGAAGCATACAGGCCTCACTGTGTAGATGTTCGATCGGAGACATCAAGAGGCGACATACAGTAAATCTACAAAAAATGTTATGAAAATCAAGAACTATTTAACTTATTTGTTTTTGTTTCTGAACGCTTTAAAGTTATAATTTAGTCCTTTAATTCCGTTTACTGCCACATAGTAATATAGTCTATAAAAATAGTTTCAAGGTTAAAATTTTTATATATGTAAATCCACTATAAGACTAATGCTTTAGCGGAAAAATATTAATAATATACATATGCACATACATACATATATATAAATATATTTATATTCTCATATTTTCAAATCTATCTGTTTATTTGGAACGCGCGCCCTGCGAAAATACATTCCTCTAATTTTGCATTCGTCTCAGCGCCGAGTGTCATAAATCTGTTGATTGTGCACATTCTTCAGCCGAGCAATGTCACGAATAGTCCATAAAAAGCAAAAATAATGCAAAATATTATTGTAACTTATATGCTAATAGACTACCACTGTATATATGTATTTGTATGTACCCACGTATATACCTACATACTTATATGTATATGTATATATGCTATATATGCTGGCCTCTAACGCCAACTCATTGCATGACATTCGCATGAAACGGCAAGTCTTTCGAACGCCGTCGCGTGTTTGGCGTTAACATAATTTGACCCCTCCACCTGCCCGCATGTCAACAAATTTGCCACATTTTGTATTTGTAAACTAATTACCGTAATTTATATATTTTCTAATAAAAATTTTGTTTGTCTTTGCCTTTTGCATTTGCAGATTTCTTTTTTGGCTGTGTGCTGATTTCATTCATGAGCGCCGTTCGGCAAATATTTGTTTTGTGACGACGACGCGAGAAAAAGAAGAGCCCAAATATGTGCTAAAAGCAGAACTGAAAATTGCAGAAATAACAAAGTGAGTAACATAGAAAAATTGGCGGAAGAAAATTAATTAAAAATTATTTATGTTTATTTGCCTTTAATCTACCACCATCAAAAGCTGAATAGACTGCCCTCAAACATTAAATATGGTCTCTAATGTACTTTGCTCTGAGCTTTCAAGATTCTCATAGTATAATTTGTGTATCTCTGACTGACAACTTTTATTCTTGAACAAGATCTAGCCAGTTTCCAAACGAATTTATGATGCAAGGATTTTCTAGATGAAGATGATATTTGACTACATATTTCTTTATTTTTTAAAATTTGCTTCAATTTTGATATTCCGCGACTACAAAACAGTTCTACAAGTCATGCTTTTATCTTCAAATGCTTTCTAGACTCTTAAAAAAGTTTTCACATATTAAATATCCAATTCTGGGCTTAAAATGGTTTGCCGAGTAGTCATTTTGGATTCTTATTTGAGATCCTGTACCCAATTATCAAGCGTACCATGTAAGGTAGTTGGTTACTTTGGTTTCTAAAATATTGTAAGCTGTTCCATTGTGTTCGCTTAGTTACAGCTCTGCTCTCTTATCAGAAACTTCACTTATGAAAGTAACCGTGAAGTTTTCCGGTTGAACTCAAAATAATATGGATATTTGTAAGATCTAACAATATTCAGCTTACTCCCTGTTCTATCCACGTGTAAGCTAAAAATCACGTTTTTTGTGATTTTTCTTTGAAAAGTTATTCTATTTATTGAATTAATGGAAAAAAATAAACATTTATAGCATTTATTGTACTTTTACAATCCGCTATTCATTTTGTAAAATTTTGGATCACCTTGATCTAGTAGCCGATCTCCTCAGGGACATCTGTATCTGTTCAACTCAAGTCCAAAAATCAAAAAAAAAAATATTTATCTTTGAAAAATCAAAATTAATATCATTAATCGTTTTCCTTCAATCATTAACTAACAAATTTCAAGTCGTTCAGTCCATCCGTTTCGGTTAAAAGTTCTCCGCCGTTTCTGAAAACATTGTTTTGAGGGAAGCCCGCTCCAAGTTTTGAGATCCGATTAACCTTAGTTAAAACATTCATACAAATACGGGCAATATATGTACATATATGAAATATATAAGTAAAAAAATATATTTTTAATTTGCAAGTGAAGACAGACAAGCCTTAAACAATCAAATTGGCTGAGTCATACGTTTTTTTACATGCCCGCCTTAATTTCTTTGTGTGTTGTCAAAATCGTGAACAGCTGGACCTTCGGATGGCAACACTTAACATCAAAGCAAACAAATTAAAATTGTTGTGCGTTTGCCAAGTGCTAAAATTGCTCAAGGTGTTGACATATTTACATGCATAGATGGCAACTGAGCTATTTATTTTCACTTAGTCACATCTTCACTCATTGATTTAACGTTAAAAATTGGCCTTGCAATACGACTTTGTTCTGAAATGAAATTAAAACCAAGAAAATCGCTGCACAGAGACTATAATACCATTCACAAATACGAACGAGGTTTAATTTTGTATGTTCATTTGATATGATAGCTTTCTTAAAGAAACAAGGATGTGCAAAAAACTCAAAAACTTAGTTACTAGTTTGCCTATATACAGATAGACAGGCGAATATGGGCTAAATTGACACAGCTCATCAAACGATCATTTATATGTAAAAAGTCTCCAACCTACCATAGTAAAACACATTTTTTTGGCAAATGTTGTTTGCTTTAGTTCTACATAGTTCCATAAATGCTGATATACTGAATATTGTGACCCTCCACTTTTCGACAAAACTTTTTTGTGGGACGATTTGTAGTTTCCTTCAAAATATAGCTCAGTTTTGGCAATCACATCTTCATTCGACGAAAAATTCTTTCCAGTGAGTATTCTTTTGAGATCTGAGAACAGGAAATAGTCGCTGGGAGTCAGATCTAGTGTATGCAGAAGCAATTCGAAGCCCAATTTATAGATTTGTGCCATCGTTTTCACTGACTTGTGACACGGTCCATTAATTTGGTGAAACAACACGTTCTTTTTTCAGTGATTTCGTCCTTCAAATGGCCCAATAATGTTATCTAATAGCCTTGACAGACGGCAGCGTTAATCCGGATTAACTGCGCACTTAATCAGATCCAAATTTGTAGGTGACAGACGGCAGCTATGCGGGTTTGAAACTCTCATAAACAGTTCATTGTCCTTTTTATAATATTTTCAATGAAAATTGATAGAAGATAAACATTACGGTTGTTAGCCGACCAATTTTTACCAAACCATTTTTTATTACAAAAACATATCAACACATTATTTTTAAAACTGCATCATAACATAGAAGTTTTATTGATATTATATTGAGAATTTGATAAACAGCTGTCAGGGTTGCTTGTATTTCATTCACAATAGATGAAAATTGGCCATTTTTAACAATGTTGCCAACGAAAATCTCACAAACTCCCTAAAATTTTTAGAGTTATTTTTGGATTCAGCAACGGAGTTAGCTGTGGTAACTCCTGAATTAATCCCGAAAAATGCAATTAATCTGGTTTAACGCTGCCGTCTGTCAATGCTATAATAGTTGCTGCTGATGATCCTTTCTTTTTCAAGGTAATTAATAAAAATTATTCTATGCCTATCCCAAAATAGCGACGCCAACCGACGGTTGCGTTTTTCCATGCTTTGAAACGGGTTCATCGGATACAGTCTACACGAATGACTGTCCATTGGACTTTGGAGTACAATGATGGAGCTATGCTACATCCATTCTCACATGTCGATAGAAAAATTCGGCTATATTACGTTTGAACATCTCCAAACACAGCACCAAATCATCAACTCGTCGTTGTTTTTGGTCAAAATTAAGCTCGCGCGGCACGCACTTTGCAAAGAGCTTTCTCATATCCCAATATTTGTCAATGGTATGATATACGCATTCAGTTTACACTTTTAGAATGCGTGCTAGCTCGAACAACTTCACTTTTCGGTCATCCAAAATTATTTTATGGACTTTTTTGCTGTTTTCCTCGGGCGTCCACTGCGTTCGTCGTCTTCGAAGCTCAACTCATCATGTCTAAACTTAGCATACCATTCTTTGATGATTGTTTTTCGTGGAGCAGTGTCCAAAAACTCGTCATCAAGCCAAGTTTTTGCTTCAACAATATTTTATGAACACGCGAAATTCCTTTTTTTTATTTTTTTTAAATAGCGAAAGTTGCAACACTCCAAATGACATAATTCATTAACCAATGAGCCCACAGCTGTCAAATTTATATACGCGCCTTTTGAAGGTTAAGGCTAACTAAAAATCATATGACTTTAACTATACTGCTTCAGGGCATAATTACTTTTTTTTAATATAACAGATTTTTTCCAAAATTTATTCCGAATTTTTTTCAGTCTTGAAATATTTTAAACTTTTTTTGCTGACCACACCAAAAAATGTGCCACTATTTATCTGCTTTATTAACTTTAATATCACTTACTTATACACACACACATAAACATGCATTTACGTGAATATAATTTCAATGTCCAACCGATATGCTAATAGTGTTAACAACCTTATAATCACCGCTATAAATGACCGTTGTGCAACGTAAATGCTATTAAGTGGCAACACTGGTGCTTATCGCTATCGCGCTGCTAACAATAAACCTTTTAAAATTTCACACGATAATGGCGTTTTGTATGCATTTACGAGCAGCAGAGAATACAACTATGTGAGCCTGTGTGTGTGTGTGTGTGTGTAAATGTGTCAACACAATCTCTCCGCCATTTTTTGTAGCCAAAACCGCTCACCTAGCTGGCTGGGCGCTTGTTTTGGGATATCGCTTAAATGCAATGCTGATTTTTGTTGTAACTACAACTACTACTTTATGGCCATTGTTGTTCGCAAATACAAGCACACACACACACACATATACACAGGCGCATTTCAAAAAACATAACCGTTAGTTCGATAGTCCGGCCACCAGCGACAGGAATAATTTTAGCAACGCCATTTACGTAACTGTACATGTTTTGTGGTTGTTGTTATTGCTGTTTAAATGTACCATCGGGTATACAATGGCACCTGGTGGACCGACGACAGGCAGACAGACAAACAAACACTTCGATAAGGCTTCGATGCAAAGCACAAAAGGCGTGCAAAAACTTGCCTGGCGCAAATGGCGTGTTACACTAACGGTATATTTGCACGTTTGTACGTCTGAGTCTGTGTGTGTCGATTGGGGCTTTCTACGCTGGCGTTACTTTAAAGTAGCCATTTTAGCATTTTGTTTGGTCATTACTTTCATTTGGCCATAAAAGCGTCACAATGTTGTTGTTTGTTTGCCGGCTGGCGTTTGTCGGGCGTTTTGGGCGCGGCTGTGCCGGCCGATATTGAGGCTCACCAAAAATTGCGGTTTGCGGCTGGACTACTCGTATGTATACGCTATATACATACATACATATGTGTGTGTATATCGTGGTTGAATATTGTTTTTATTATTGATAAAGTGTAGTTATGCGAAATTTTACGATAAAAGCTTTGCACACTTAGGCGCTTAACGGTAAAAAAAATGTGCTCATGTGTGTGGTCATTGGACTTGAAAAAGTTTGAAATTTATTTACATACATACCTATGTATATATTGCCTTCACATAGATTGCGCTCATATTATACATTTTTTTACCGTCAAAAATGACTTTAGAGAGTGCCGAATTGAACAAAAATTGGTATAAATCTATAAATTGTCTTATCCATGAAAGTCATATGTAATAGATTGCCTCATATTATATAATTTTTTAACCGTTAAAATGAGCTAACTTAGGTACAAAATGTTAAGAGAGTGGCGAATCGAACAAAAACTGGCATAAATCTATAATCCTTCTCAATAAAAATCGTATAGATTGCGGTCATATTATAAAAGTTTTTACCGTCAAAAATTACTTGACTTAGATTTTTAGGGAGTACCGAATCGAACAAAAATTGGTATAAATTATATATAGACGGGCATAATTTAATTAATAAGCAGATTTTGTAATTAGTTGTGATATTTTTTTCATTTTGCATAGATGAGTAGTTATTTCAGCATTATTGGTTATATTTGAAACCTCAAAATCTAAGTGGAGGTTGCCACACTTATCTAAATAATAATATAAAATTTAATATTTTAAAATACTTTTATCTAAGTTAAGAAGTTAAGAAGAAATATACTTACTTTGTAAATATTAACAAAATAAATAATATAGTGCTGCCACCTGATTTTAAATTATAAAAAACTGAAAACCAAAAACTACTAATTTGATAAAAGTTGCATTTTTTATCAAGTATTGCTACCAAATGCTTTTTCTAACTCACAATATAAGCTCAGAGTTGCCACCTTTACTAAATTTTTAAAACGGTGCTTTTAAAAAATATAAAAACCAGCATAGTTAAGAAAATATAACTTTTTAATAAAGTAGTTTATTTTCAATATATATATTTTTTTAATTGACGGCGTTGCCACTTGATTTGAAATATAAAAGTTGATAATATGATTTTTTAAAATGAAATACATTTTCTAACTAAACTAAATATGTATGAATTATATTATATTTTACTTCTAAAGGCTATCGGCATTCAAGAGTTCGAGTCAAGGAGAACTTTGAGTTATCGAAGTTCGAGTTACGGATGTTCAACTGTATTCGAGCTAAAAGAGACCTGTCAAATACTAATAAGTGAAACGAACAAGTGTTCGACTGTTAATTCAATATAAGATAGCTGTTTTAGACCTCTTAAAGCCTGTAACGAGTTTGTTATTCTATTTACACATACATATATTATATTATACCAATATCTACAATTTATACCAGTTATTGTTCGATTCATCACTTACGAAGATTATTGTTTGAGGGATCGAAGACAATTAGTGTGATATATTTTATACCAGTTTTGGATAGTTATACCAGTTATTGTTCGATTCACTACTAACCACGACTCTTATTGATGTACCGAAGGCAGCTAGTGTGTAAATATATGATGTGGAATTATACCAGTTTTTGCAATTTATGCCACTTACTGTTCGAATTGCGATTTTCGGTAATTTGGATTTCTTTGATTTACCTTGGCTGGTTTTTACTTTGAGACAACTTATTTTGAATTCAGTCGGTCAAAATAAAGTAATAGAGCAACAGACTTAAACTTACTTTAATATACTTAGTTGCTCCTAAGTCCCGTACCGTTTTCAGCTGTTATACTTAACATAAATGTTTGATGGTCTAAAGGTAAGGCAGCGACTATGTTCATATGAGCATATCTATGCTACTCGAAATGCCGGAAACCCCAAAAAGATTATGACGGAAATTCACTTAACCTCCGCTCATGTAAACAAAAAAATAAAAGAAAAAAAATACCAACAACAACGAGAGGAATGTCTCACACCAATCATTGGCAGCGCTACAAGCATAGCAGCATGCCGGAGTTTAGTAGTTTCAAAATCTCTACACGCTTGGCGTTCTGCCCGGCGCTTTGTTGTTTATTCTATGCATGTTTCGTTTGCTGCTTTTCGCCTGGACAATACTTTTGCGATATTATTTTAGTATTTTTTTTTTTGGTTTTTTAGCATTTCCCTCTTTCTTCGCAAATCCATTCGCTCGCAGAGGGAGCAATCTTTCACTTCCGCCACCGGAAGAATTTATAAGCAACGAGTTAGTGAGTTTGTTAGCTATCACTTTTTCTTTAGTTCAGCTTTTTTATCCTTTATACCTTTGCTTTTTGCGCTGGCTGTTGTTTTCATGTGACCACTTTGTTCATGTGTGCAATTGTGCAGATGTGTAGTTATTGTATTTGTTTTAGAGTTCACTTCCGGCTGACCCTTAAAGCCCAGCTAAAGTGGAAAAGACTAACACATGTGTTCAAAACTATTTATATTCCCCATAGTTTGGAGCGGCAGTGAAAAATTTCCATGGGAAAATGCAGTTTGCGCCATATATTTTGAGACTATCTGGCTTCAGTAGCGTGCTCCGTTAGTTATGAGGCAATTGTAATGCCTAAGTGTGCATTAGGATGAGCCAAAAACTAATATATGGAATTAATAAACGGTTCAATGATATTTTAAATGAAACCAGATTTATTTAAGTCTTTATATGGTATTCTTTCAATGCTTACATGACACCCTTTAACATTAAGCTAAACATTTTTTCTTTCGGAGATTTTATTCTCCGTATACGCAGTGATTCATTTTAACCCTTGATTTGGTTAGTTTAGTTTTTGGCTCACCTTAATGTAAATATATGTAGATATATTTGCTTGGCAGCGAGTTTCGAGTGTGCATCTGTACATAAATATATATAAATATCGCATCACAAGTCAGATTAAAAACATGTGTCCGCGGCATAAAAGAATTATGACCCTAGTAGTGCAAAGTCTGTGAAAAAATTTGCATCACAAAGTCGCTGCCAAGGAAATGGCGACAAAATTGGCGCAAAATATTCAGCAAAGTATCAATATAGCAACAGCACAAATTTACATAACTGTATAGTTATATATTACACTCGATACAGGCGTATGGCTAATGGCATTACCACGTCCATACTAACAGCTAACAGTTATACATACATACATATGTGCATGTGAAATGGGTCAGTGCTGCAGATAAGTTGTTGATTTTTTTACGTTTGTGGCTCGTTTTTTATTGAAAAAAGAAACGAAGAAAAATATTAAAATTGTACTCATATGAAAGCTGTGGTTACATGAAAAACGTATGTGCGACATCTAGTGCTGAGTTCCCATAATTTATATGAGCACCCACAAATGTGTATAAGAGTAAAAGAGTGAGATGCTAAGCTTTAATTTATTTAATTCTATTTACCAAGTTTTTGAGAGTGCTAAATCGAACAAAAAATCTGGTATAAAGCTCTATAATCAAAAACAGTTAGCATAGCAAGTATTTACATCACTTTAAAAAGGTATACGCTTACTATTTCGAACATAGCAAATCAAACATACAACTGGTATAAATCGTATAAATTGGTATAATTAAAAAAGCAAGAATAACGTGCCGTTATATAATTTTAAGGAGGTACACGCTTACTATTTCGAGCATAGCGAATCGAACATACAACTGGTATAAATCATATAAACTGGTATAATCAAAAACAGCTGGCATATGAAAGGATAACTTCATTTCTACGAGGTATACGCTTACTATTTAGAGAAGAGCGAATCGGACGTACAACTGGTATAAAAGCCATAAACCGACATAACTGTTTTAATCGGTTATACTACTTTTAATAAGTTATATACGTCTTCCTCTTATTCCCTTAGAATGCATTCGACTCACTAAATTTTTTGTGGAAGATATTGATCGAAGAGTTCAATGTAAAAACAGTCTACCATTATATTCTGAGTAGCACTACCAACATTTCTTATTAATACTTGATACGAAAATAGATGAAATTAAACAAATGTTCTTTTCAACCACTTATTTTAAATCACACAAAAAAAAATATATTTATGGATTCGGTTACATAGACCTTTCCGCTTCAACTTTGATCTTGCGTGAAAATAAAAATTATTATTTGAATTTCCAAATAGGTTGAACTATTTTTTGCCCAAAATATCAAGCTATCGGTGTCTCGATATTTTTTGCTCACTGGGCATAGACTAGATCTGCATATCGACTTTTGGGATATGCGACAATGCGTGCTCATAAGTATGTTCGTATGTACACAACGGCATTTTATGCCGCAAAGATACACTTTCGGCGTAAATTCGTGATTTATTGCGACAAAATTTAGAATCACTTTCTTATACATATTATACATACATATATCATATTCATATCATAGTTCTTCTATTTTTTGGTGCTTTGGAGGAAATTAAATTTTCTTAGTCTTCGAAGTGAAAAAGAAATTTATTATCTATTAGAAGTTGAGTTGAGTTTTACAATTTAAAATTTTACTCAAAAAAATATATTAAATTTATGGAAAGAGGTACAGGGTAATGTTTTAAATTTCTGAGTTCCTGTGCATTCGAAATAAATCATCTCCAAACACTGTACACTCATATTTAGCATAAATTTGAGTAGATCTCTCTACATATGTATCTATACAAATTACCTCAAATCGCAATTTTTTTCGGTATAACTTTTTTTTTCTTTTTTTCGAATCGTTTTCATATCTACTTCTTCAATACGAATATGCATTCACAAGCGTTTGCATTAAATTCTAAGCGATTGTTGAGTTCTTTGTTCGAATTCGATGCTAATCTGCATCACGCATGCGCATGAACGAGCGTAGACAACTGCAATATACAAAAGAAAACGGGAATAATATGGTTCAAATTAAATCAGTGAAATACATTTTCACACACATACATATACTATATATATAAATGTGTATCGCAGCAGCGCATACGTAAGCACTTGAATTCACAGCAAGGCACGTCTGCGCAGTTCAATTGTTTTTCGCATATTTTCAAAGTAGGTACAGTTGAGGTAGAGGTGTATACAACTAAAGATATCTGCAATGAATGAACTCAAGATTATAAAGAGCCTCGCTGTATACGTATGTAGCTAAATTGCAGTAGAGGGAGGGTGCTTTAGAGTGATATTGGTTTATTTCACAATTGTATGTCTGTTAACTAGACTATTTCAGATACTAGTGATTTTGTTGGTATAAAGTATTTGAAATTAAAATATTATTAATTAAAAAATGAAAGAAGTTGCAGTTCCGATCAGAAATATACAGTCTCATATTAGTTCAAAAAATTAGCTTTTATTTGGTTTATATGTACATACATCAAAACCACTGATCTATTAAAATACCTCAGAAGAAAATCGTTCTGAAGTCTAATGAATTTCTCTTTAGTTGAATTACAAATCGTAATGTTTAATCATAAAGGGTGAACCATTTTTTTCCCTACATTTTTAAAGAAAAACGCAGAAACTTCACAGAAACGGTTGCCGTTGACGGTTACGTTCTCACCGGCTTCAATTTTGAAGTAATATAGAACAATAATTCCACCAACCGACAAACCACACCAAAGCCTGGTTTTTTCTGTATGAAATGGCAGCTCTTGAATCTCTTCATGTTACTCTCCGTCCCAAATGCGGCCGTTTTGCTTGTTTATATACCCATTGAGTCAAAAATGGGCCTCATCGCTGATCAAAATTTGGCTCGAAAATGTCGGATCTGCTTGGAACTTTTCAAAAGCCCATAGAGCGAAACGATGCCGCTTGAGAAGGTCGAGGGGTTTCAGTTAGTGCAAAAGTTGTATTTAAAATAGGATAATCCTTGACTGATTTATTACTTCATCCAAGAAGTATCAGAAGCATCTTACCTGACTTAGATATACAAAGAAGTGTATAAAAACAACTGTGCTCAAAATAATATTATTCACTATTTACTGTTATTTCATTGAATTAAATTTTGATGTCTAAAATGAACTCGACACCATGAACTCGCAATCTAGTTTGTTTCGAATCTTTGCCCTGTTAGATGTCAATAGAACATGACACTTGGAAAAATATGATCTAAAGTTCAACATTGTAGGTTGTTTAATCTAATATTTTGTCTTAAAGACTCTATTTGTGAAGCGGTCCTAAATCGATACTTTCCGAAAACCATGTTAGACGATCTTGACAGTATTTTTGAAATTATATTCTCTCTTAAGCGGATGAAAAATGTTAGTTATAGACTTAACTGTTCCAAATTACAACACTTTATTTCTTAAGACATATATACTGTCATACAAACTCATCGATCTAAATTCAGTCCTTGTATGGAAAACTTTTTATTTGACAACATAGCTTTACGAATTATAGATTCAGGATTCCTGAAGTTATGACTTTTTCGATTTTTTTTCATATTATATAATTAAATATTTTTGTCGAATATTTCCTTAGACTGCCGAAAACACAATTATTTTACAACATATAATTCTACTACATATTCCTTGAACTTGTCGATATTGTTCTATAAATATTATACATATATTCCATACGGAGATATTTTTTCAAGTAGTTGGAAGCGAGATTTGAATTTTTCTATCTGATAATAAGACAAAATAGAAAACTGTAATTCGGGGGCCTTCCCGTTACAAAGAAGAGCTCATACTTGGCGAAAAAGACATTGGTTTATTTTGAGCCACCCTAATATGTACATATAAAAGTATGTATGTACATTACCTACCCACCACTCTCGAATATATTCTACAATTCAAATTTCTTTGCAACTGTAAGAAGAAATAAAAATAAAAAGCAAATAAACGAATAATGAGCATGAAGAAAATATGCATACATATACATATAAAGAAATCTCAAAACACAAAAGCATTACGTAATCACTTGAACAAATACATTTCAATAATGGCAGCACAAACATTTCAGAATAAAGAACAATTAATAAGATATGCTTCACATTGCCGCCAAAGTTGTTTTAGAACGCTGCACTATGTACACAAAAGTAGTGAACAAATACATTTCAATAATGCACAATCATAAAGAACAATTAATAAGATATGCCAGAAAAGAACGACCATGAAATCTATCCAGAAAACTGCTATCTCGTATTGCCACGAAATAATTTGTATTTCCATGCTTGCGCCCAGAGCTAATAAAGAGAAGAAATCACAAAATTGAGTTGCCTTAATATTGCAGCAGCCAAAGACTAGTCGCCTGTTGAGCGCTCATATTACACGTACACACACATACATATATATATATATGTATGTGGAAATATTTTCTTTGCTATGCAATTGAAGTGCAAGCGTGGGCGTTACAGTTTGGATTTTTATATAATTATATAGATGCGTTCAGCAAATATCGGCATGCACTTGAAGTATGTATGTATGTTTATATTAAAAAAATACAAATTTTTTCTGCCATCCGCTCCGCTGTGGCGCCATTGTATCCGCCCTGCTGTGGTGTCATTGTATGAGTGGGCAATCGTTCACTTTTTTGTTGTTGTTTCGCTGGCTGGCATCTTTAGCATTCCCTACTATGGTCATGTCTGCATTGCTATCATTATCATATTTCTTACACTTCGTTTGCATAAATTCCTGCGAGCTTTTGCAATGTGAAACCTTTTATTGCCCCTGTGCATATGCAATGAAATTCAAAACGCATATTATTACTGTTGAAGGGTTCGTGCTTAGGGGGTGCAAATTTTTTTCATACAATATTGAATGCCGAAATAAAATATTTTTTAAAGTGAATTGACTGTTGATTACTTTTATGAAGTTGTATTAATTTTTTAAAAATATTTTTTTTTTATTTAAAAAAATGCTATCGAAATTTCTTAGCAATTTTGTGTTAATCAATTTTATAATATTTTTTATTTATTTAAAATTAATAATTACATATTTTTTTATAATATTGAGCATATTAATTAAAAAATATACATCCATACATAATAAAATATTTTTTACACATTATTTAGAATTAAAAATTATAAGTTTTTTTCTTAACTATAATCCTTCTTATAATGTTATGCAATACTTTTTTCTTTCATATTTTAATATATATTTAATGCTCCGTTACTTATTTATATATTTTTCTTTTTTGCAGATGGATGATTTATCATTCAAGTTCGCGCACTAAAATGCCACATATATTTTGAATACGGAAGAGAACTGAATTTCAGCAAATTTACTGTGTCAAAAGATTTTGTGAGTACTTGGTCAGCATTTTAATTATATTTACTTATTTATTATTAAAAAATAGCTAGAGCAATTTACATTTTTTTTTTAATTAAAAAAAAAAATTATAATTTAATACTTTTTGAATTTTTTTTTTTGCAGTCATTGAAAAAATATTTTTGTAGAATTTTACTGAAAAAAATAACGAATGCTTAACTTAAAATATTTTTTATATTCTGGTTATACTCATCGTTGTATGTATGTATATTCGTTGTATACTGAACTACAAGGTCTTCGACTTTGACGTTCAATTTTCTGCTCGTGTTTCAGCTCGATTTTCTTGCCCAAATCTATCAAAAGTTGTCCAAAATTATACATGAAAACAATAATACAGATTTCCAGTTAAATTTTATAAAAGAAACCTAGAGAATATTTCATTAAAGTAGTATTAATGATTTGCAAATCTGTCGCTGAAATAAGCGACATAACGGGAAATTATAGTTCTAACAATTTAGTTAACTGATCGGTCTATTATATTTATACCAGTTCATTATGATTATTACAGTTAATCTCTATTATATTTATACCAGTTCATTTTTATTCTATAGTATGCGTCATTTTAAAGTTTTAAATTACCCAGTCATAGGCATTTCATAAATTTTTGCAAATCAAAGGTAACGGGAAATTATAGTTCTAACAATTTAGTTAACATCAATATTTAGGTGTTAATTATGCATCTGTTTTTTTCACATATGTGATTTATACCAGTTTATTAGTGTTATGCCAGCTGCTCGTTAGATTTGGCACTTCGTAGTGATATCTTTACATATTTATTTCTCATTGTTTATTATAATCACATATGCGACTTATACCAGTTTATATTTTTTATGCCAGTTGTTCATTCGATATACAGATATTTATTAAAAATTATTTAGTTAATAATTTTATAATTATATGATGGGTATGGGTATATACCACTTTATCGCATGATTATGCCAGTTATTGGTTCGTTATCGTTCTCACTAAAAAATTGCAACCATTTGGTCAATCATAGCCATCATTATAATTGTGAAATTTGTAGAATCCCTAAGTAGTTGTTTATATACCATAATTATTAATTTATCGGTTATTTTGTTGTTGATCTTTAATATAACCCTCTTAAACGGCACTTTGTTTTCTGTGTGTGGGTAAACAATAATAGTTTGGTATCAAAAAACTTTGTGCTTGAAAACTGGTATAACTCTCAAATCTTTTTTCAAAGAAAATTTCAAAAAAGTAGTGTTCGTCATTAAATAAGTGTGATTCTCTTTTTAGTGAGAGTTAAAGAACTCTCACGTTTTCGAAGTTAAGAGTGCTAGTTGTAAAATAAGCGACTAAAAATTTGGTATTTTGAAACGAATAAATCGTGTCCTTTCTTACTTGCTTGCTAAGACACATACATATGTATGTAGGTCTATCATACAATTAATGCCACATTAATGTTCCACAGCAAACTGTTACATTTTAATTGTTATTCATTTCATTTGCGTGACTTTGACACATACATACATACTGATGCATATACATACGTACTCGAGCACAATTATTTAATTCGCCACTTGGCTGCAACTTAAATGCAAATATTTGCATTTCCCTGCGCTTCAAGCGCTGAGCACGTGGTCTTGCGCCCTAAGCCTACCAGTAAGCGCTTGTAAGCGAAAATATATGCATACATATGTCAATATACATATAAGTATACTATACTTATAAAGTTTGTTGTATATATGTATATATATGCATATGTGTGTATATGGGTATTTTTACTAGAAGCAAGTACCATATATGTATGTATATATGGCTGTGTATTTGTTTGTGTGTGTTGAAAATTGTTTACTTTTCTTTCTCCTTTTTATTTTGCAATGGAAAATATTTAATTAAAGTTGTGAAAAGCGCATGACAAAGGAGAAATTTTAATGTAATTATCTCTTGACGCTTTGCCGCGCTGCTGCTGCGTTATTAAGCGCTCGAAAGTAGGGATAACGGCGATTTTTGTTGTTGACTGATTAAGCGCACAATTGACGTTGACAGAAAACCATGCAAAAATATAAAAAACACATATTAAAGAATACGCAAATTAATTTAAGCGCAAATAAATTTATTAGCAAACAAAAACTTTTGCGGTCACAAATAACAAAACGGTTACTAAATGCATAAATGTTTGTATATGTGTGCTAATTAAACAACTTTATCGATTAATTTGCATTTACATATTTCTAATTATGCTGTTTATTGTGTAGATAATGTAATAATTACATGTTTAGTTAATCACTTAATTTAGAAAATTTATTCTCTTGTTAGTAAAAAAAATAAATTTTTTTGTATAACATTTTTTTCTCATAAATATAAAATAATTTGAGTATGCAATTTAATAATCGGTGATGCATTTTGAAAAATTTTGGATTCAGTTGATCCCTTATCCGATTTTCAGGAGAACCTCTGAAAACAAGTTTCTGGCCTGTAAAGAATATTTTTCGGCTTAAAATTATCTCAAAAACCGAACCAAAAATGTTCATTAATATAACTATAGTAGAAATGCTCTGTGGACTATTAATACTTTGAATTTTGACTATAATTAAAAAAAACACATTTTGTAAAATATAGTTAAACTTTAGAGAAGCCAAGGAACAAAAATCTTAATGTTGTACTTCCATTACCTGACAAATATACATTGTGGCAAGAAAGTACTCGAAAATTGTAAATAAAATTTACATTTAATTATCCATCAATATTTATTTTGTCACATTCAAAGTAAACTCCACCAGATGTAATTCACTTACATATTTTCCTGTCCTCGAAACAACATTTTTCATGAGCTCTTTTTGGAATGGCCTTCAGCTCATTCAGCGAATTTTGTTTTATCTCTTCGATCGACTGAAAACGGGTTCCACGGAGCGGCAATTTCAGTTTGGACAACAAGAAAAAGTCACACTGAACCAAATCTGTTGAATACGCTGGTTGATCGATAGTATTCATTTCGTTTTTGACTTTAAATTTGGTCACAATCGTGGCTCGATGCGAAGGTGTTTTATCAAACCACCAAAAAAAAAACAAGAATTGTTATTTCACAATTCCGGCGTTTTTGACGGGTGGTCTCACGCAAACGTCTCAATACGGACGTCAGTCCCTTCGAAACAAATTTTCAAGCTTTGGCTTTTGGTAAAACTGAATCAAGTCTTAATTAAGAACAGTCCTTCCATCGTAGTAAAATATAATTTTTGAAATATCATTTACTCGGGGAATTTTATTACAATTTCCGTGTTTTTTTTTGTCACAATGTATTAAAATTGGAGTGCATATGATTCACATTTCAATTATGCTCATATTTGCACTGTAGTCTGAAACTAATGCTAATGTACCCTCAGATCAAATATGAACCACATTAATCCATTTAAACTGTGTAAACCAAATCTATAAAAAAATATCTTCCTAGATTGATTGAATCTTTGGTTATCTTCGTATGAATTTTTATCGTCAATATATCAATTTTACGAATTTACGGCGCGAATAGTCTGTTTGAAGATTTTTATTATAGAAAAAACATTAATTATTGAAATTTGAAATTTTGTGGTTACGGCTACGGAGGTTTTAAAAATATTGCAGAAATCTACTTAAACTGAACACAAGTATAAAATATTCGATGAAGATCGGGAAGCCATCGAATAATTGCATCGTCCGAGTCGTCCATCCACCTCTGGTAATGACGATAACAATAAAAAAGTTAAAGAACCAATGTTTAAAAATTATTGTGTTCTCATTAGCGAGATGGCAAAGCATCTCAACATCACTTATGAATCGACTTAAGACATTTTGGTTAATGTTATCTCAAAGCTAGACTCGTCGTACCAAAAGACCTGAATATTTTGCAAAAACGATGTCGTGTAGAGGTCGCACAAAGTTCTTGATGCTTGACAACGTAGCTGAGGACCCCACATTCACATACGCATCATCACTGGTGACGAAACGTGGGATTTCAATATGATGTCGAAACTGTCTGACAATCTAGAAGTCTCTAGTCCCCCTCTCTAGTCTTTAAAAATGAGCCCAAGCCAAATCAGAATTCGATGAAGGTACCGAAGGTATAAGCTTAGGTGCTATTTCGGAAGCGATAATAAAGATTTGTATTAAAATATGTGATAATGTTGTGTTTTGTATCAGTCCGAGTCAAATTTGATCAGATATACCATCGGCCAAATTAAGTATCAAAATTATTGTGAATAAATATTATTTATTTTTCAGTTAAAATTATCGCTTTTTAACATAATTTAATTTTTTTTGTATCAGTCCGGGTCAAATTTGATCAGATGGTATATTAGCCAAATAAAGTATCAAAATTATTGTGAATAAATGTTAATTATTTTTCAGTTCAAATTTTCGCTTTTTAACATAATTTAATTTTTGTTGTATCAGTCCGGGTCAAATTTGATCAGATGGTATATCGGCCAAATTAAGTATCAAAATTATTTTTAATATTATTTAGTTTTGAGTTTATACATTTTTCATAAATATTTATAATTTTTCGCTTCTTAACATAATTTTTAAATTTATTTGTTTAAGTATGTAAATAGTATAATAAAAAATAAAAAAATAGTCTGTGTTAATTTAATTAATTTTAGAAGTAATAAATAATGTTATTAAAAAATATTTAAAATAACTACTGTTACTAATTAAATTAAAATTACTGACATTTATTAATAATAAGTAAGGTTACACTACAACAATTTAAGTATGATTCCGCCATTATACTCTCAAAAGCTATAATATATGCATTTTATGTCATATTGCGCATCCCTTTACTATACGAACATACTGTAACAGCAGTAATCCAAGCATATGGATTGATGGACACATGTAGTCACAAGAAATGTACATAGTATATACATACATATTTACATATGTATGTGTAGGTGTGAGCTTTAAGCTCGAACATACTGCACTCATAAGCATACATACACGCATACTTCCATACATAAATACATACATACATACATTTATATTTATCTCTGCATTTGTATAAATGTAACTTATGCTTGTGCCAGCGTTTGCATATCCATCATGACAGTGCTGCCATGTTGATTAAATAAAAGAAATATTTGTGATTGGCAATGCAAAGTGTTACACAAAATGGACGAATGAGCAAGAGGCCAATGGAGCGAGTGAAGCAACTAGTGGTGGTGAAAAAAAAAAACAAAAAACTAAGAAAATAAAATGAAATGAAATGAAAAAAAAAAATGAAGGAAAATAAAAAAGTGAAAAGCAACACTTTGGATTACCCAGCGCACAACTGTTGCAGCTGCGCGTTGTTGTTAGTGTTGTTGTGTGTGGGGTCAAGGGGCGACCAATGCTGGCTACAAAGTACGAGCAACAGTTGCCATGAATATGTAATTGAATTTAATTTGGCATGCTGCTGCTATGCAAATACTGGGAGCCAACGTCAGTACATGCGCACATACACACATACATGCATAGATTCCACTACAACAACAATTGCAGACAAGCATAAAGCTTCAAAGGTGGACTCCACACAACTCGGGTATAAATTTATGTAAATAAATTGTATTTACATATTCAAATAGGAATGTCTATGTGTGTGTGCTCTCACTTATTGACAGCTGCTCGCTGTCACATTGTATTAGTTGTTGCATTTTTCCACATTTTTCGAAAAAATAAAAGACATTAGTGTTATTTTTATGCATTTCACACATTTTTATTTCCCCACAGCAGTGGTAACTAACACGCTGACCCTCACATCTCACCACACCACACTCACGAGTCAAGCGTTGAGCGCTTGGACTTTTTTCCACCTTGTTATTACTTTGCGTTGTCAACTGCTGTCAACAGGCATTTATTTCAGTTATTCAGTATGCTCGTTAATAACGGTAATATTTATTATTTATTTAAGTGTTTGCTGCTGTTTTTTTTCTGCGTGCCGCCACCCCACCGCAATTTGCAACAGCCACTGGTGGACTGTAAGTGAGCGCAAGTGTGTGTGTGTGTGCGGCACCGGTGCATTCGTACCCTTATCATTCTTTCGCCCCGTGTGTGCATTGTCGACTGGACGGAGAACTGATAAGGGCTCGTATCACCATGACAACATGTAACTGTAAGTTAAAATTTCATAAATCGAAAAAAAAATTACGCAAAAAATTATAATAAAAATAAATAAATATTGTGTGTGGACGGTCTAAAGTGCATATTTAACTTGACAACTAAAACCGTTATGTGATTATTTGCTTTTATGGTGTCAGTTGAAGAGTAAAAAACGTAAAAAACCATCACGTGAGTTGAAACGAAAATTAAATAAACGTCAATGCCTTTATTTATTTACACACACAGTTGAGTTAATAACTAAAGTCGCGTTTTTTCTTTGACACAAAATTAATCTATTTTAAGTTGCTTACAATAACGGTTCATTTTAAATGTCACAGTATATAATTTACATCATAAATCATTTGAATGTCACATTTCATTTTAATTTTTTTGCAACATTAAGCTTAAAGAATATTTTAATCAAAACTTTAGTAATTAATTTAGTTATTAGTACGCAGAAGAACACTATGAATTTAAGCATGCATTTAATAAATGTTACCTAACCAAAGCGAGGATTAAGTGAGAAAAACCTAGACGCAAGAAAAAATCAGAACTAACTAATTTTAGCGGATTAGATTAAGTCATTTAAGCTACCTGATTAGAAAATCTAAAGAAAAAAGTACCGGGAAATAAAACGCAAAACATTTAGTTATTCGTCAAGATTTAATTTGTCGCTTCTAAAGTAATCCCCACCAGTTATAATACACTTATGCCACAATTCCGGTCGTTTTCAACGAATTTTTTCACTCGAACGCCTCAATACAGTCAAATAGACCTACTTATTGACAGGCTGTTCCTCCGCAACAAATTCATGATGCACCCAACCACGAATATCGAAAAAAAACAATAAGCATACGTGGATTTTTGAGCGGCTTTGAGCGGCTTTGGCGTGGTTTTTTGGTTTCGTCTTGTGTTTTCCCTCCATTCCGATGATTGTTGTCTTATTTGCATGTCAAACTCTTAAATCTTGTCTCATCGGCAGTTATAATGCTCTCCATGAATGTGGGATCGATCAAGCATGTGCAAAGAGACCTGTTGACGGCACTCTTAAAAAAAATCAGGTTTTCGGCACGAGTAGATCAAGAAAATCCACCAAAATCTTTCGATCAGACTCGCAAGAGATGTTGAGCTCTCTTACCATCTCTCTAACACTTACCTGACGATTTTCAAGCACCATATTTTTCACTTTTTTTTTAACATTTTCATCAGTTGAAGAGGTCGAAGGTCTTTCAGAAGAGGTCTGTCTTCAACGATCTCTCTACTGTCTTTGAAGGCTTTGTATCACTCTTAGTCCTGTTTTTTCTAATATGACTTAATCACCGTAAGCCTTTTCCACTATTTGCAACGATTCCATACACGAAATTTGGTTGGAAATACAAAATTTGGAACAAATACTATGTGCGATATTTGTATCCATTGTAAAAATCGCAACGCACTACTGAAGTGTACTGACTTAAGCAGCTCCTGTAAGCAAACTGGTTGACAGTTTATTAGGGTGTGTAAAAAAACGAATATTTTTTTCGCTTGGTACTCTGAAAAATTGATTCTTAGACACCTCTAAAAAAGTCTTTCAAAGTATTTATGAGCTTTTAATTGTAGCAGGTAGGTCCTCCGCCTTAGAGTATTATATTTTCTTAGTATTATCAGAAAGAATTCATATCTCGCTTCCAACTACTTGAGCAAATATTTCGTTTTATAGATTTGATGCAACCCCAGCATCCTATTTGTAAAAGTATTCGCAACTCCAGACAAACACTAACCTTTCTTTGGAATCAAAATATAGAGGGAAAATTATCAACCTTTGCAAAGAACAGTTACTAATATTTAAAATTTATTAAAATGTTTATTAAACTATATTTATGATTTCCTATAAGAAATTATTGTAACATTTTCAAACACGGTAAGATTTGAGTGCTCTAATTTCGTTTACAACTGAAATCAACAAACCGTAATTGATTTTATATTTCATATTTAACCTTCTTCATCGCTTTAATAGTGAGACTTAACATCACAAAAAAATTTGTTTAAGAATAACATATTTTATTACATATAAATATTACACTTATATGGATATCCAATTGTATAATTTTTTACGTTTTCCTTGAAGAAATTTTTGAGCCTCTCTGATAACTCTATTAGATATTGAAAGTAGTCAAACTTTCTGCGAGCCATCTGAACTAGCCAATTGGGAATTTTAGACCTCACAACGGACCCGCGAGTTTAGCATTTCATGTGAGTTTCTTAGTGTCCTTTGTAGAACTTATTGGCGTTTAGACCTAGGTCAACTTCACTGCAACCCTTAATTTCAAAGATAATATTTGTAGATTTTTTTTTATTGAGCAAACTACACAACCATACTTCCGGCGTAATTTTTCAGCAATGAATGTACATACGTATGTACGTAACCTTTCATATAGAGAAATTATTTAATTTAATATTTCAGATTTAAGATTATTATTCCCTTCTCCTACTTTTGCTTGTTCAGGGCGGGTTCAGATTTCCTGATTATATGTTACCTTATGAGAGACAAATCTGATAATACTATTCGGTAAAATCGACGGAAAAATTGAAAACTTATATTCTTTTCATTTGTTGTTAGGGACTTACGATATGCGTTCTATCAAGTAATAGTAGTTTGTGCGATATTAAGTAATAGCAGTTTTTTGTAATAAGCTCAATTTCGTAAATCGAAAATATTTAGATTTTGAATGCTAACTGCGAAAAATTGAGAAATTACGTTTTTACTTAGGAAAGAAGCTTTCGAAGAAACTGTTTTTGTCTTATACTCAGTGTGCGGGTTGATTCGGTAGAAGAACTGGAGTTTCTCTTTCATTTTTTAAATTTTGAAAGTATATACATAGTTAGTAGAAACATTAATGACAGTATATGTATGTATGTATATACTTTAACTCTTTAACACTTCTTTAAACGAAATTTTCAAATCGATTGGATTGTTCTTTTTGTAAACTCTTTTGTAAAATTTTTTCTCAAAGATAAACTCTTGACTGATCTCTTGAAGCGATTTCTGTTCTGTATAAGCAAAACTTTTGTGAATTGAAATTCATTATACCATCAATAAGCACAGTTTCTTGATGGAGCTTCACCGCCTAAACTTGAACTAAGTTCATCGATGCACTGTTTGCAGAGATAGTCCACGTCGAAAGTTGTAAATTATAATCGCGAGAAAATGCGAAATATCGATTTAATGCCATTTTTTGGCGGATATGAATATTTTAAGTCACTGTAAAAGAACAAATAGGGTTCGTATATCAAAACGTTCTGAGTATGTATGTTTTCAAAAATGTTAAATTTTACTATAAACAACTCTAGGGTTGCAAAGTGCCCCAGCATAGAAGACAGCCTTATTTGATGGCTTTCCGTACAATTACTTAGCATTTTTTTTGATCTCATCTGATTTGGCAGCCCAAAAATTACACCATTTCGGGTAAAATTTAACTTCCTGTTAAAAAAATTGCCATTATTCAGTTTCAAGATTTTTTTACGACCATTGGTCATTGAACGTTTCTAGAGAGTTGGTTTAGGTTTCATCGCCAGAGAAGGCCGAAATTATTGCAGCTGTTTTTAGCAATCAGAGATCGCGTGTAACTAGAAAAATATTTTAATATTTTTTTCTTAAAAAATTAGTATTTTCAAAATGTAATATTTTCGCTTTGGTACGATAATTTTATTTTAATTTTTGTTTTGAATTCCCAAAATCGCCTTTTTTAGGCTATCACACTAAGTTTACCGACCCCCAATCCGGTATTAATACGCGTTCGAAGCGCTTTCTCTCTGCTCTGTCTGCCATTCCCGTCCAGAATAATTCGCATAAGTATCCGTTACATTTGCATGAGTGTTTTTGCTCAGTTTGTAACGGAATGCGAGCGCACAAGTTTAATGCTTTATTTAACAGCTCCCGCTTAATGGCCAACAAACTAGCCAATTTTGTAATGGCCAACAACGAGCAAAGCAGCGGTTGCGGTGCACATATGCACCAGTGTAGGTGTGTGGCTGAGTAAGCTGAGGGTGGAGCGCGCCATGATTGCATTCTGCTTCAAATCATTGCAAAGTTTTGCCGTTATTGTTGTTGTTGCTGCTGCTGCTGAATAGCAAGCAAACAAATTTTTCATAAATCTAAAATATTTTGGAAAGCAAACAAAAAGTGCAAAGGGAAGCAACAAAAAGCGTTCACAACAAAAACAAGAACAACAACAACACTGAGCAAAACCATTTTTCAACTATGTGTGCACACATTTCCGGCGGTGTGTGTCGACTCTTTCGTGGGTGACTGGGCGAGCAGAATGCGCCGAGTGGCGACTGTTAAAATGTGAAAATGCGCAAAACTTTTCGATGCACCCTTTGCACCACAGCCCAACGTTCACGCGCGGGCACCCTTCGCACTTTGCACTTGCGGCTGCTGGTTAGCAATTTCGGCGTAGCCACTCCGGCCCCCCTCTGTTTCAATTACACTTTCGCTGCAAACAAAAACAAGCGAACGAACAGACAGCGCGTGGGGCCCTGCGTGGTGCAGTGAAGTTAACCCTCCTCCTCGCCTCGTGCATCGCCAGTTTGCGCACAATTTTGCGGTTGCACTTTTATTGCTTTTGTCTGCTGCAATTGTTGTTGGTTTTTCCTGCGTTTGTTGTTGTTGTCGCTGTTATTGTTGTAAATTTTGTTGTTGTTGTTGTAAGTTTTGTTGTCGTTTTTGTGTGGTTTTATATTTTTGTAGTTGTTGTTGTTTTTATTTTGTTGTTGTTGTATTTTTTGTGTTGTTTTTGTTGCTGCCACGTCTGTTGTCATCGTTGTTGTTCTGCGGTGTTGGCGCAAAGTGGAAATAAAATAATAATCCATTATCTAATTCAACGTCAACGCTCGCACGCTGGGGAGCGCACACGAACAAACTAACAAACTCACCGCACGAAGGTGAAACTGGCTTCCGCTGAGCGCAGCAACGTTGACCAGCTCTGGGTTATTTGTATGCGCTTAAATTTTCAGTGAGTTCACATGTGCACGTGTGCGTTTGTGTGAGTGTAGGTACCGGTGCTTCGGTGGCCATCCCTTCATTTGTCGTCATTTGCTCCCAAAAGCTGCAGCAGCTACTTGTGTTGTTGTTGCTGTCGTTGTTTTTGCGTGCATAATATTTTTATTCCATTAAATTTTTCACCACCCCCAGTGGCCCATTGCGTTACACTCGCCACATGCCAGCTTCCAAGTGAATAATACATACATATTTATACATGCTTGCAATTCCGGCGCAGCGTCAGTTGGTCGCACGGTCAGTTGGTCGTAAAATTTATTGCACTCTGTTAAAGGGTGAGGGTGTGCGCAATGTGGGCACGTGTGTGCATACAGAAAGTATATTTGGGCACGAAATTTGTGTTGCAAATTTTGCGTCAGCCAAAGTATTATGCTCAATATAACCCAATATATGCCAGACTCTATGCAAGTACACACACAAATGTAAATGATTGCAACAAATTTCATTAATAAAAGGTGTTAGTTGCTCAGTTGCCTCGGCTGAAAGGTGTTGCATGTTTCATATCCTGGCGAATTTTGCACGTAGACTTCGATTAAGTGGCAACGATTATCTAATTCTGGCAAAGAAATCAATCTGAATTTCGATAAGACACGAAAATGACTGAATTTTGATATTGATCAGCCCATCATGCTGATCATCTTATATATATGTATATGCTATCATGTTCCTGACGTTGTCTTCGGGAAATTACAAACTTCATGGCGAACCTAAATACCCTATTGAGGGTACCAAATCTGGTGAATACGGTGGCTGATCGCTGATATTCATTGCATTTTTGGCTTTTAATTCGGTCACAATCGTACTATTTTTGAAAAAATTCAGCTTTATCAGGATGAATCGAACAAGAACGCGTTTTATACTCAAAATATACACCACAATCATTCGAACGGACTTGGGAAATATGTTGAGCTCTCTTGCCATCTCTTTAACACTTGTCCTTTGATTTTCATTTATCATATCCTTCACTTTGTTAATATTTTCGTCAGCTAAACAGGTGGAAGATCGGCCAGAATGAGGCATGTCTTCAACGATCTCTCGACCGTCGTTGAAGGCTTTGTAAAAATCGTAGGCTTGTGTCTTTGATATGACTGAATCACCGTAAGCCTTTTCCACCAATCGCAAAAATACCGTACACAAAATTTGCTTAGCTGTTGTACACAAACTGGTTGACAGATCGCGCTCATATTTGGCATAGTGACTAACAGTCCTACTAACTTAACAAAATAAATTTACCCGGAAAATTTAAACTACAATTTCTGGATGACTTAAACTTAATACGAGTATAAATAAAAAATTTGCTGCTAATCGGATTTTTATAACTGATTTTTAATTATATAGAAAATGCACACAAAAATTATTAAGTCAAGATTAAAGAGTCTATTCAATAACTTGTTCATTCTAGTAGAAACCTTTGTCCATAATATGAATACACTGGGACAGTCAATTTGATAAAGCTTCTCTTGAGGCGACCTTTTCACCGGCAAAATCTTTTGCCATGAACAGGAACAAGTTAGTAGCTACTTTATGCCAGGTCCAGGTATTATAAGATGTATGCATAAGAACCTTCTTACCAAGTTTTCGCAACTGGCAGTGATGAAACACAATTCCACACTTTTTGGCCAAATATGGCCGCTTCTAGTGATTGGTTTCATCAGACAGTCCTATCATAGATATTGCACATCCGAGCCTAGCAAAACCTACCTGACAATTTCTGGCTTGCCTACCGTTTTTTGTATTTAGCCTTACTTAAAAGATTCCAAACGTTTTTTGTGCAATATTAAGTTCCTGGGCATTCGAAACGGTGCTTACATGACGATAGGACTCGACGAGTTCCATGATTTAAAGCGTAGTACATTTGTGGTGCGTGATCAGGTCCAAACTAGTTTTTTTTATACAAATCTTACATTTCTAACGCCATATATCGTGACCCGATCGCCTTTATTTACACAACACGAGGTACAAATTGCTAAAACTTTCTACAGAAAAAAAGTCTAATTTTTTTACCAGACATATGTACGAGTACATTCAGCCCACATGCCTTCGAGATATTCATGTGAGGGAAATACTCACTGGAGGAGAAGGGCGGTAAACTTTTTTTATAAAAAAATCAAACCTTGGGGGAGTGTTAATAGAGGAGTATACTGTTGAAAACTTTCCATCAGCTTCAGTTTTAGGCTTCCTGACCACTGTAGCGTCTTCTAAGCGGAGGTAGCTGCCATAAAGGTAGCAGTAGATCTATTTCTCCACAGCGCAGCCTCCTTTAGAGTGTGACTATCCATTCCTATAACAGGGCAGCGATATTAGAACCTTGAGTTTGCTGACTGTGCGCACTAAACTAGTGAAAGGATGTCTAGACTCTTTATCTCTAGCATCGAGTTATTTACTTTATTTACTATTTGAGTGATTTTTGTGCTTGGCCACAACGGTATTTCAGGATCTGTAAGGCTAATAAGCTAGCTAGAACAGGTTACTGAGTGTCAATAACGGCGGATTGGGAACGGTTAGGAGCTTTGTTGGCTTATTTTAGTTCACTACTGGATTGTTGGGCCTCAGAACAGCTTATCAAGCGTTGGCCAGCTGTCAGAATCCGACTGGATTTCTGCAGTAAGATTCAACATCTTAACTCGGATGTCAGCTGAATCAGCATGTCAACACTTCTTCTTCGAATGTGCCGTTTTTACCAGATCAAAGCAAAAACACCTTTTTACATCCAAATTAAAAAGCGAATATAGAAATAAAACAGATTTGTTATAAGTTCGGAGCGATTTTTCCATTAGCTGATATTCACCAACAGAAGTTTTTCGTATGTCTCCTCAAAGAAGCCATCTAACCTAACCTCAACTAGGTCATTCTTTATAATATTATAATATTAATAAATCAGTTCTCCTATTTCATATTGCCAATAATTTTAGGTCATCACAGTTTTGAAATTAGGACTGGGCATTAACGCATACTGTTAACCCAGTTTTCCAAGACTTTTTAATGGTCTATCATACGCAGAACTTTCAAGATATTTGCGTTATGGTCGTAAATTATTATAAGGGTGGCAACATTACTCCATGACACTACATATTATCAAAAAAGATTTGGTCATTTATATATGAATATGTCGAAATTCGCAGGCAGTCATATGACGATGTACTAAGATTTTGACGATCACTTCTTATTGAGAAAGTTACCTTATGGAGTACCGTCCTTTGATAAAGATTTTCAACTGAAGATACAAGCTGTAGTTTACTCAAACAAATTAAAAAAAAAAAAAGCTCAACTTATTTGAATAATAGACAACATCTTATACTTGTTAAAATGAAATAAATTATTTATAGCTGGTCAAAATGGGCGCTAAATGGTATCTTCAAGCTTCTCGAGCGTTGCTGGTTGATTGGCCCAAACCTTTAATTCAAATCTACGTGAAAATAATATACAGGCATTAAATCGCACGATCTTGACTAGGAAATTTCTCGAAATTTACGAGCCGCCAAATCGTATACACATTGTGTCCATGAGGCGGCACACCGTCTTGTTAGAAATAGACATCGTCCACTTCCATTCCATCAAATTCCAGGAAAAAAAGTCAGTCTACATCGTGTTATAACGCTCGCTATTGATGGTAACGGCATTTCCGGCCTCATTTCGAAATAAATAAGGCCCGATTATGCCGTCATACCACCACCCGCACCAAACGATAAATTTTTGTGAATATAATTGCGTTTTTTGAATCACAAGAGCCAGAAATGGACAACCACGAGCTGTCAAAATGATGTCCTCGCTATGCTGTACAGGTTAATTGAAAAGCCCCGGCCTGATACATAGATGGCGCTACTATAATTAAATCCTTATGACATTTTGTTAAGCCTAAATTTTAAACTTCTCTATTGACTACCTTGAAAAAGAAGACTATTACATAGCGTTTGAAGAACAAGAAGATGTTGTTTCACCAAGATAATGCATCGTGTCATCAGTCTGTGAAAATGATGTCAAATATTCCTGCTTCGAATTTCTTCCGCATCCAGAAACTTTTTCGTGTTCTCAGATCTCAAAAGAATGTTAAAAAAATGTGTAATTACTACTACAGGCCGAGGACTTTTCAATTGACCTGGTATATGGGGGCTTTGAATTACTTCAACTTCACCGTATACCCCAGATATTGTCTCTCGCGACTATTTTCTGTTCTCAGAATGCTTGCTGGGAATAAATTTTGGTCGAAGAAAAGGTAATCTCCGAAATTGAGGCCTATTTTGAAGCAAGAGACAAATCGCACTGCAAAAATGGTATTGAAAAATTCGAGGGTCACTATAATCAGTGTACCCTTGAAAGGAACTATGTTAAAGAGGAAAAACGAATTTTGGCAAAAAAAAAAAAAATGTATTATACTACCGTAGACCTAGGACTTCTTACTTCACCAGTTATATGGTACTTATTTATTTTGTGAAAACTTCAGAGAAAATTTCTCGCATACTTGGTATGACCCTAATGCTAATACTCATCAATTCTACCCTAAATTAGACGCGTATTTGTAAAACCAATGATTAGGGTAATCTGATTTTTTTATTAGTCGTACGAACCAGTAAATAGGCTAACCAAATTAATTTTTTTTTAGATCTCTCTGAGAGTAAGAACCGACTTGATCTAAGTAATTTCTAGCATGAAAGCTTTTAGAAAAAGGTATTTAATAACAACAGTAAGACTCCGTACCATTGTTTCAGGCTTTGGCGTCTAACTGAGGTTACGAGAATAATAATTAAATGAAACTTCAAAATTCGAGGGATTTGTTCAAGAGTTTCAACCAAATTCAATTTACTATTTCAGTTACTCAAATTGGCAATTTCAGATGTTAAAGACTCTTATTGCAAGTATTGATAGTTCACAAAGTTGAAACTGCTATTTGACAACCATATTCAACTTCTTGGATCCAGAAAATCCGTATCGGTTCTCAATTTTAAAGCTTTTTGGATTAACTGAATGGACTAATATTCGTTTTTCAAAGTATATTGATGTGTTCATTAATGATATCAGTGTTGGAATATATGCTTAAAAGATGTTGAAGGAGTTAGGTGGTTTAGGGGAGAGAGACAGAAGCAGAGAGGGAAAGAGATAGAGAAAAAGAAAGAAAAGTAGAGAGAGAAAGCGAGAAAAAGACATAAATTGAAACAGAGAGCAAAACATATTCTAGAGACACATCGCATAAATGTGTTCATCCCTTTTTCGACCCATTTAAATAATTTTAGAGAGAAATCTGACTTGAAAATTAGTTAAGATCAATATTGAACACTTCTAACAAATCCAATTGAGAGAAGAATCTAGCAGTCACAAAATTGCCTCTGTCTGCAATCACACCTTTTGCTAAAATAAAAAATTATGAGTCATAAAAGGCCGTACAGGCACTCCGATATTTTCTAACTTCTATGCATTTCTTCTAAACCCTCTCCACTTCTCTGCCTCCATTCTAAATATTGCATCAGCATAAAACAATTTGATAAACCAGCACTTTCCAGTAGACGACGCTCAATCACTTTGACTCTTCAAAAATGCAACGGAGTAATGCATTTATGCAGCCGTTGCATGCAACAAATGACTCACTTTGACAATACAAATCTTTATGCCGAGCAGAAAGCAAACAGCAAATCTTCCTTATTTTATTTCCAATGTCCTTTTGTTGAGCGTGCTGTATCGCTGTCATGAGCGCAAATTTGATTGAAATCGCTGATATTGTTGTGACAACAACAACAGCAGCAACCAATACAAAACTGCCGCCATGCAGCAGCAGCAGCAGCAACAATGGGGGCAACGAGGTCACAGTAACACTCCGACTTATTTATTATTGATGAATATGAAATTGCATTGCATGCATTCAACTGAAAACAATCCGTGGCAAAGTTTTTTTGCACAGCGCATGGGGCCAAAGCGCCGAGGCGGCGAGGTGTGTGGCGATATCCGTTGAACCGAGGCGCTTGGGGCCAACCACAGGTAACAATGCATAGAAAAATGCATATATGTGTGTGTTGTCATATGTGTGTTTTAGTGTAAGTGAAATAATATTCGTATGTGTAAGTGTGTGTGTGTGTGCGCTCGAAATTTTCCTCATTTATTGGCAACGCATAAATCATGTGTGCGCGCTGCGCAATTTCTCGCACACAACGGCAAAAACCTCGAGTCCCTCAAGACATGCGACAGCTTTCTCCTAACGATTTAGCAGTGGTTGCAGCAGTGCAAACTTGCAACCAGCAACAATAACAACAACAACCGTTTTAGCGGTAAGTGCGCTTGCACAAGTCAAGAATTATTTTTATGCCAACGCGTGTTGCAAGCTCAAGCACACCACGTACATACATACATATGAGTATGTCTAAATACTATATGTATGTCTAGTTCCGGCGTCTTCACATATGGTCTTCTTACATGCCCATAGCACTTATGCAAGTGTGTGTGTGTGCGCCAGAGTTTCTATTGTACTTTGCCAATGGCTTTCTAAGTAAAAACTTTACTTCTCATTCTGCCTCTTCTCACAATGCAACCGCTTCATTTTGCTTGGCGTTTCAGCCAGCATTGCGCGTTGTCAAATGAAATTTAACAAATTGAATTTTTACGCTGAACAAGAAATTCTGTTTTGGCATTTATTTCCTGTTTTTCAACAATGCCGAATATTAATATTTTTAGCCAACTTGTTGAACACAGGCCAAGGCATATCATAAGGCTCAAAGTGGTTCCCTCCGGTATTTTAGCTTCACATATATTGACCCTGACACCTCTGATAGTTGCTTATTGGCATGTACTTGATATTGCCGGAAAGATGCCCTTTGCTGTGGAATCTTAAATAATAAAGGTTGAGTTCTGAAAGAAAGAAAAAAAGGACAAAACTAAACTATTTTAGTACGAGCTAAAGTTTACGTCGTGCAGGACGTCAACGCTTTTGCAAAGGTTAGTAGATACTTGATATCTAATACTGACACTTCCCCCATTTACTTAAACTGTGACGCTCCTGTACAAGTATATCAAAGCCAATAATGCCGGCCATACGCAGAGTAGGTAATACAGCGTCTCTGCTCATGCCAAGTTCCTAGTACTATGTACATGTCATTAACGTCTATATGGCTAGCATGTGATGCAAGTAAGTTCTGTCCTGTGACTAAGTCAACAAATCATGTGAGTAGAAAGCTTGAGTGTTTTCCTTCAGCTACCTTAGGCATGATCTTGGCGATCCTGCATGCCACTAAGGCATTTAATCTCACTCTTATCCGTCTGTTAGCCCTTTCCGAAATTTCATTGTGTATCGGTTTTGTCTCATGAGATGGTTCGGTAATCGCGCGAATGGTACTCTTTGCCATCTCATCCGCTATTTCGTTTACCGCAAAGCCCTTGTCCAGGCCACAAGGGCTCAGTGTATATGCAGCCATTATATCTACCGCTTTCCTACTTTTAAGAGCATTCTCTTTGAGATTTTTGGTTTAATTTACCGCTTGGCCATGACTTATATATTGATATTGTTTACGTTCTTTCCTGCGTGGTTGCCTATCTCAGCAACTTTCTTGACGGCAGAGACTTCTGCCTGAAAGTTATTGCAATATTCCGGCAACTTGAAGGACTGTTATTCAGCTCGACGTAAAGATCCCGGCGTCACCTCCATCAACCATTTTTTACTAAACCGATTCTCCGCCTATCGAGCTATGGTCGTAGGTTCTTGTGGAAAATTAACCTGTTGCAATGGATCTGCTGCAGCGCTCCCCACTTGTCATGTAAAGTGTTGTCGTTGGAGTGGTTTTTAGTGCTGCCGTTATGCAGAGAGCAGCGAGCCGCTGTATTCGCTCCAACGGGTTCCTGTATGAGGTTTTACTGACAGCGGTATACCACATCAAAGGGAAATAAAGTAAGATTGGCTTGAATGCTGTTGTGAAACACCAACGCTTAAGCAGAGGTGATAAGTCCCATGTTAACCTTAACATATTCTTACATGGGTAGAGGGCAACACTGGCATTTTTTATGGACCAATTGAGCAAATTCGCATTAGGAATTCGCAATAGGAAACATTTCTCGCTTAATGTAAAATAACGCTGAAAAAACATTGATTATTCGGATATTCCAAAATGAGTCATACCAAACAAAAGTTGATCCTTAAATTTACTCTAGCCTAAAAATGACATGAAAACATTTTCCTTAGCTCCTAGATCTTCAAAAAATACCTCTCAAAAGTTCAAAGTTATAGCCGTGTGAGTGGCATGGCAACTCGAGCCGGTTTAGTCGATTAAACGCGTTTTTCTTTAACTATTTTATAAAACCAGTATTTAAATAATTAAAAAAAAAAAT
Source organism: Bactrocera neohumeralis (assembly GCF_024586455.1). Classification (NCBI taxonomy): domain Eukaryota; kingdom Metazoa; phylum Arthropoda; class Insecta; order Diptera; family Tephritidae; genus Bactrocera; species Bactrocera neohumeralis. The sequence goes on from NC_065921.1 coordinate 20,983,262, forward strand.
CAAGTTAGTTCAAAAATTAGTGAAAAAATTCGATATCAATTATTTAGTAACCGCCGTTTTAGGCCAAAATAAGCGACGTTTCTTCAAAAGGAATGTACAAAAAACGCTTCCATAGTATACCAATTATACGATTGATAAAATATATTATTATGAAACCATTTTTAAAGAGCAATGTTCATTTTTCTAAGAAATCAAATACGATAACAACAACCTCAATGCAGCAATACTATACTTTTTTATGTTATTTTTAGATAGAAAATAAATTTTAGTTCTTTAGATGAGCGCGAACTTTGCATTTTTTTCATATTCAACTAGCATATTGATGAACCAACAATTGCAGGGAATGTTCTCTCAGTCATTTATTCACCAGAATGTTAGTTAATATTTAGTTCATGACGTCACAGCCAAAAACGGCGAAATCATCTAAATTCCACAAAAAACATTTTACTTAGCAAAGTCGCGCTCCACTTCAGTCGCTACAATCAGCAATAATTATTTAGTACTAAATGTTTTTAATCTGTAGCATACTTTTGCGCGTTACTTAGTACACATTCCTTGCGCAGTGCACTTTGCTACTGCTTAAGCTTCCAAATTCCAAGGAATTGCAATTTTCCTGCGCAAGTCAGTGCAGCTAATCAGTTGCCTTTCAGGTGTCGGTCGCGAATGTTGCGTTTGCTAATCGTGTGTGAAAAAGTGATTTATTGTGCGGTTGTAATGCGTTATTAATTAGTGAAAAAGTGAGAAAAATCTTTGAAAAGTGTTGTAGTGTAATTATTTGTGCTTCAAAGTGTGGTGAGAAATGTTGAAAAGTGGTAAAATGTGTGAAGTGTTGTGCTATATAAGCAAATTGTTTGCTAGTGAAAAAGTGAAGTGCGATGTTATAAAATGGCGGCGCAGGCGAAAAGCTAAAGAGAGCCGTGCCGATTTAAGAGTGTTTAATTGTGTGAAAGAGTGTGGAATTTCCTGTTATATAAGGTAAGTAAACAAATATATTTTTATTTTTATTGAGTTTTAAAAATATTTTTATTACAAAATGGAGAGTAAATTGTGATTGCGAATATAAATAGATGATTGAAACTTTTGGTATGAAATATTTATGATTTTCTAGATCGGACTTAATTTTTTCAATGATACAGGGTTCTTGAAAGGATAGCGAATTACATTTTTCGGTTTAAATGGAAGCAATTAGTATTATAGTTTTCAAGTTTTTTGTTCTTAGCTAGCAGATTTTTAAATTTTATTTAATGTGAACGATTATTTAAGAAACGCACGTTCATTGGTATTATTCAAATTATTTCAGATCTGAAACTACTACATTTTCCAATTATTCTGCCAATTTGTTCTTTCGGTTGTGCTGTGAGCCGTACTCCAATGACATCATTCTGTATTATCTGCAAAAAATGGAAGTCAAGAGGGACAAAGTCTGGGCTATAACGTGAAATCAAAACTTAACATCCACTGTTGTTAACCGGCCTCGTGTCTATTCGTTGTTGTGTTTTTGGGCGATCGTGTTTATCCAACTTGTTGAACATAGCTCAAGGCATTTCATAAGGTTCAAAGTGGGTCCCTCCGTTATTTTTATCTTGACATACATCGACCCCTACACCTCTGATAGTTGCTTAATGGCATGTACTTGATTTGCTGTGGTATTCCAAATTATGAGGAATGAGTTCTGAAAGGGTGAAAGAAACGACAAAACTAAACTATTTTTCATTAAAAGATTCCAGCAAGTTATTAACCACTCCAGAACAAAATTAAGTATATATATCTATATTCGCCAATGATATAGGGTTTACATTTTTACCTGAGGACTTCATGTGAAGGTTATGTTACAATGTCTGGCATACGCCAGGTTTTATGTCATCCCAGATGCAGGCTTGGTATTATTACGAACTGAAGTTTTCGTCGTGCAACGATTTTTGCGAAGTTTCGTGGATATTTGATATCTAATTCTGATACTTCCTCCATAAGCGGAGGAGGAATTCCAAAGTCTCTCTCATGCCAACTTGCTTGCAGTTTTTACATGTTTATAACGACCATATGGCTGGCAAATGATGCCAGTAAGTTCTGACCTGTGACTAGGTCACCAACCGTCCTGTTTTTCGAAACCTTGTGAGTAAGATCCGGGCGTCAACTCCATCAACCATTTTTGATCCACCGATTCTCTGCCTATCGAGCTATGTGCGTAGGTTCTTGTGGAAAATTCACCTAGCGCCGCCAGATCTGCAGCTGATTCTGCTGCCGAGCTATAAAAACCAATATCAAGTCGTTGGAGTGGTTTCAGTGCTCCCGTTATGGAGAGAGCAGCGAATTATATCTTTTTATTCCCTTCCTCTGAAGGAATTATTCTGGTTTATTGACTTTTTTGAATTTATTTTGCCGATTGAATAGTGTTTCCATAAGTTTCCACATAAGAAATCACTTTAAGAGAACAACTTACATACCGCTTCTTGGTTTCTGGCTTATATTATATTACTTCTTGCTTTCAAAACATTAACTGTAATTTTCAAACCCTCATAATTTTATATTAAATACATATTAGTAACAACATTTATAATTTTCTCTAGCCTTTCTTCTCCTCCAACATTTAAAATGGCAATTTCGTTCTTGTTGTTGCAACATTAAATAGATTAAAAATGTTTTATGGCTGCAAAATATATGTGTATGTATGTATGTAAGTATTATTTCCTACACTCACGACTATTCGTTGGGCAAACAATCTCTTTCGACTGCCAACAACTCGTAAATTTAGTCGAGTTTACCTACAATATGTAATATTGAGGTCAAATTGATAAAAGTTTCCAAAAACAAAAAGTGAAAAAGTAACAGAGTCACTGAATCTTCTGCTGGTAAATAGAGCTGCTGTTGGCAGTTGCAACTTTCCACCAGCCACCAGCAACTAACAACTTTTAAATTGCAACAAAAACCACTTCGCATAAAATGGCTGGCGATTGCTGACACCAACTGACAATGAGATCGCACGAAGGCAGCCAGTTGCAATAAGGCAGAGTAGCCCAAAAACAAAAATATGCGCACAACTTAAGCCGAAATGTTTTTTGGGTAATTTAAGCGTTTTGCGGTGTGCCAAGGTTGGTTATTTCGCTGCAGTTGTCAGTGTCGTTGCTGGGGTAAGCATTGTGGAATTTGGTCAATTTGTCCTTTTGACACTTTATATATACAAATTTAAGATTGTCTTTGGTATTAAAATGAAATATTTTTTGTGTTCTGCACTGATTTGTAAAGTGTCGTAGAACTTTATTTAGACTTCTGAGTTAATTTTCAGTCAAAGTTAAATGTCATCTATACAGGAACTTTTTCCCTCATTTATGAAAAAATAAAGCGCATATAATTTACTGTTTTGATCAAGAATGACCAAGAATTTACTTGTTATGAAGATAAGGGTTTACCACTATGTATTAAAAATGATCTGGGGCAAGCGACTGTCACTGGCCCGAATAAATTCCACATGAGAGGTTCAAATTTTGATCACTGTTTGCAGAAAATGGATCCAATTACGCGCCGAATATTCTACTTTAAAGCATCTATCGTCTCGCGATTATCTGTGTAGACGAGCTGCGAAATCATTCCATGGGTTCTCGAATTACCGATGCTGCTGGACGATTATATCTACCGTCCATTGACCATTATTCTGAGCCTAAAATACATACGTTATTGAAGGTGCGCATATATGTATGTAGGTTAAAAATTAAAAAAAGAACGGGCATGGTTTCTCTTTATAATAGGTTTGATGTACATATCCCCTAGACCACTGGAGCTACAACAACCAAATCTGCATATAGCAAATATTGTAGGAACTCCTACTGACATTGTGAAAATGGATGAAATCAAATGATAACCTCCATTTAACAGTACTTTTAAAAACTGCTAAAAGCATGATAAATTAATAAATAAATACACCAGAGACACCTGGGCTGTACATAACATTCTTCTAATATTCCTATTTTATAGTGTGAAAATTAATGAAATCGGATTGCTACCACGCCTTCTTTCTATATAACTCAATTTAATATTTCATTTGTTTCTTTCAATTTCTAGTATACAAGTCAAGATTCGATAACGAAATGAAATTTTGGCCTATGCGTAAACACCAGTCCCTATAAATGTGTGAGATATATAATTGAAATTGGGATAGAGTCCTTTCCTGTGTACCAAAAATGGGTTGAATCGGGGGTCAGTGATAGCCGCCATATAATTAGTTTAAAGATTTTTGAACTTCCGGGTGACTTTATACCTCATACTCGTATATCGACCAATATGTGAGTTATCTTAACGAAATTTAGAGAGCGTTAAGACGCACTGTTGACTTTGGGTTTAGAATAAATAAAATCGGGTGAAAACTTACCCTTCTTCTTTATTGGCGGCGCGACGCGGTTATGCCGAGTTTACAACAGCGTGCCAATTGTTCTTGTGGATGTCAACCTTTTCATCTGCTTTCTCCTGCGGGCACTGCGTCGAATACTTTCAGAGCTGGAGTGTTTTCGTACATTCGGACGACATGACCTAGCCGGTCATACAGCTCAGGATTCCATCGAATGCGATATTCGACGTGGCCAACGCGCAAAGGACCATAAATCTTTCGCAGAACTTTTCTCTCGAAAACTCGCAACGTCGACTCATCAGATGTCATCTCGATGCTTATGCGCCATATGTGACCTGGTCTACGAAAAGGGAGCTAACGTGCGAAAACTAGTTTTCTAGGAAAAGCTGTTAAAAATAATCGTCAGTTTCTCGTTATCTCATTAATTGTTCTCCTTTTTTTTGACACCTAAGCCCACTTTCCGTAGACCAGGTCACATATATGTAGCAGGACGGGAATAATGAGTGACTTATAGAGTTCTTTTCATTGGGAGCGTTTTTATGTGACGGATCCCAAAGCCAGCGTATAACCCTGAGGAGGGATGGTTTGCCTTCTCACTTTAGCTCGCCTTCAAAAGGATGTTCATTGGCTACCCAGAGGATACTTGGTCTAAGACCGGAAGTCGGAAGGTGCTGAAGCCATATGTAAACGAATCGTTCCTGGTCTAATTTAACTGCTTTTTCTCAAATTTTTGTGTGGTTTCTAACTTCGTTAGGTTATAATGTATATGAACAAGTTCGAAGTCATAACCGAAATTTGGTGGATCTCTAAATCTTATCTTATACATATGTCAGGTCGCTACTCAATGACTTTTGCTTGAAAGGAAGGGTCTTCGTCGAATTAAATCTTTTCTAATATGTCTCATGCTAACTAACTACCAACTTGTTTTAGCTGAGAAATTCAAGCTGACAATTCTGGTGCTTTTTAGTACCTTTTACTTCGTAAATCTGTTATTTAGCAAAAAATCTTCAACATTCCCTATTCAACATTATTTACTTACGGTTAATTTCAAGTTGAAATTGCCAATCTCCGCATTTGATTGCAGAGTTTAAGATTTCCGCAAATGAACAACAAAAGAACAATTGGTCACAACCAACAACCAACAATGCAGGAACAGCGCTAACAGCAACAACACAAACAACTATGACGGTGCATGTAAAAGTAAACGTTATGTGGCTGCCGCAGAGGTGCTCAATCACATTCAAATTGTCAACCGCACAATGTCCACCGCCATCACCGACTTCAACACGGTTAGTTGTTAACAACAGTTCCATCATTTTCTATTTCCACATCACTTCCTACAATATCGACACTCCTATACACCTACCATGGTCCACATATATGTATGTATATATGTGTATGCTAAAAGTACCGTTATGCTGTTTTGTCGGCGCTACTTAATGTTGAGGGCAAAAGGCAATTCCTGCAGCTAGCGAAAGCAACCTTACTTATGTACTATTTACTAAAGGGTAGCCATGAAGGCATCTTCATTATTTGTAGCCACCGTTGAGGTGGCCATTCAACCGACAATTGGATTGGCATGGCAACACAAAACAGCAAAGCCACTTGTGTTCAAATGCACTGCACCACTTCAATGGAATTGAGTGTATAAAGAATAGCCATGCATACACAATATACACATACATATGCGCCATGTATGTGTGTGTGTGTGCATGTGCTGTGACTGCTCCTCGCCAAATGCCATTGCGCTCCATTACGCGTCGAATGAGATGCTCGTTTCCGGCAGCACTTTCGGATCACAATTTACGTAAATTGATGTCATCAACAGTACACAGGCATTCATACAAGCACACATACCGTTACTTGAACGCACACAGACGCGTATACTCATGTGTTATATGAATCTTTGCACTTATTTGCACAAAATGAGCGATTGCCATATATTCTAGTCAGCAAGTCGAATAAATTTCACTACCGTTGCTTACTAAATACATACATACATAGTAATTTGCTTGTGTATGCATGTGTATTTCTACATTGTTTTAAATATGGCTAATTATAAAATGGTGAAATTAGTTGCTTAAAGATGTGGTGAAGCAATTATCGATTACCAATTGTGGGGAAATTTAATTGGTGTTACTCCAGATGGTTTTGAAAAAAACCTAAAGTTCAAGTCGTCTATCAGGACTAGCACGTTTAATATTGACTTTTAAAGCCTGTAGAGAGTCTGGTTTATTTCTAAAGACCAATAACTTCAAGCAACCGCACAAGAAGTAGCCTAATGATGCTAAATCACAACTTCTTGGAGGTCTTTCAATGTCACAATTTCTAGAAATAATCGAATCTTCAAACTTTTCTCGCAATAATTCGGTTGTTGCACGTGCTGAACGACAAGTAGCCCCGTCTTGTTGGAACCAGATGTTGCCAAAATCCACTTCTTCCAATTGCGGCCATAAACAGTTGGTTATGATCGATCTACAGCGCTCTCCATTGACAGTAACGGTGTTACTGGCTTCATTTCGAAAGAAGTACGGATCGATGATTCCATCATCCTCAAAACCACACCAAAGTGTCAATTTAGGTGAATATAATGGTTGTGATCGACGACAGTTTTGTTTATTTACCGCACCACTCAGAGGAAAGTGAGCCTCAACGGAGAAGATAATTTTCTTGAAAGAAACGCTATCGTTTTCAAGTTGTTCCAAGGCAAAATCAGCAAGTTCACGTCATTTACGGTAGTCAAATGACTTCAGTTGGACAGCTATAGCATTAAGATGTCATATAAACTGTTCAATAAGGATATTGAAGCTTACTTCCTGAGGAGAAACTTTCTAGTTCTTCCAATGCTCCACAGTGGCTCTTGCAACTCAGAGGTCAAATAAGCCAAATTTCATACTCCGCCTCTTCTTAAAATCATTAAAAGTGCTTTGGATTTAAAATTGTTTTCAATGTAGGGCTCAATGTTCTATAGCTGGAAAATAACACTGCCAGCCACATGAACAATATTTTCTTGCTCCTTCAACTAGAGAATCTGGAGGGTGGCATCCTTTTAATGGGCAACATCTTCTTCTTCGTTATTGGCGTATACACCGCTTACGTGGTTATAGCCGAGTTTACAACAGCGCGCTAGTCGTTCTTCCTTTTCGACGATTGGCATTGTACATTTCGTACAGCTCATCGTTCCATCGACTGGGGTAGTCGCTGGGCCAATGCGCTAAAGAACCTTATATGCGATATTCAGGAGGCTTATCCCACCGTAGTTGGCGCAGATTGTGGGTTCTCCTTTTTGGTGGATTAGAGCAAAGTTAAACCCCAATCGTTGGACTTATGCTCCTTATCAGTTCTTCGTCGCCGTACTTGAATAGCTCGGCCGGATATCCACCGCTTTGTTGTTCTTCAGACGGGTAAATGCTATTCAAAGTTCTTCATGGTGGGCAATGGAACGTCCCCTCCATCGTCATCAATTGAGGAATCAGGTTTACCATTTCCTGGTGTTATTTTTATTAAATTAGCTTTCACTGACATTCAGCAGGCTAGAGTAGTGTTCCCTCCATCACTTTAGTATGCTCGAGGTATCAGTTGCTAGATCACCTCTGGGGGTTCTACAAAAGTATGCTCCGGTCGTGAAACCTTCTGTTTGTTGCCGCATGTTTTCGTAGAATTTTCGAGCTTTACCCCTGTCGACCAGCTTGTCAAGCTTTTCATACTTATGCATTTTGGCCGCTATCGTTTTTGGGCTACATAAGATTCAAAAAATCCCTTGTTAGTCTGCTTATCACACACATCGGTTCAGAGCGGTCTTTTCAAATTTCGCTGATAATCTTTTTTGAGAATCTTAAAGCCAGATATGTACATCAAATATGTAACCTAATAACCACCATGTCCGAAAACTTATCTTTTAATCCTTATCGAAATAGATGAGGCCATCTGATTTATAGTGGCAAGTACCCTTTTTGTAAGTGTCTATTAAATATGGTGTAAAATTGATGTAATTATCTTTTACTTTCGGTTTATATAATGCTTTAAGTGTCAGCATTTGAAATAAAAACAATTTATTCTTATTTCAGCAGCTTTGTATATTTTCTTAAGAATATTGAGAATTAGTTTGAGTAATAATTCTAGAATATTCACAATTAGGACACGTTCGGCTGCTTTCGAGAGCCGATGCATTTAATCAAACCCTTATTTACGAAAAGTTAAAGCCACTGCTATTAGGAAGGCTAACTTTGATATTGTTTGGAGCACGGATCGAATCCAAGTTCTTCTGGGCAACAGAGGGCATGTTGAACATATATATTTTTATTTATTTAATGTCGAGGAAGCACATTGAAACTCAAATTGCGTGGTTTTTGTTCAAAGTGGCTCATTTATTTTGCGATAGGGGGACCCTGCAGCCACTAAAAATATCTCTTTTCAGTTTTCAATGAGTCCATGAATCATATGACCGTCTTGTTTATGTATTGGTGTATTTTCTTTAACATATGCATATACGAAGCACCTAATTCCATCATGAATCTATGTGCTTAAGTAAATATTTAACAACAACTGGCCACCCATATAAATATTATTTTAAATTCATAGACACAGCCTTCAATATTCAACGTAGACACACACAAGCATGGAGCCGAGTATTATATGTCTCCATGCATTATACTGTCATCCATCACTTTGCTGCTTAACACCGTTGGCAGTTAAGGCACTAGCAACAAAGACTACACTAACAACAGCTGACAGCCCATAACGGCAGCGCCAGCAACCAACCAACTCAATCGGTTTGAAAAGGCAGCGCACGAAAACTGTGCGATGATAATGCAAAAAAGGGTCAATTCCGGCACAAAAGGGTAACGAGCACAACATGAGTTGGCATAAAGGTTTCATTTTACAAATTTTATTCAATAAAATTTTAACTTCATTTGATTACAACGGTTCTGAATGGTATGATGGAGGAGGGAGGTGGCAGCGGCGCTGCCTGATGGAATTTATCAAAAATGGCAAAAGCGTATGCGGAAAATGCAAGTAGGCGAAAAGTGTTTGTGTTGAAAAGAAAACTAAATGGATTTGGGAGCGGAAGCGTGAAAGTGTGCGGCACATAGAGAATTTGCGGCCATAAGCGCTTAAGTGTGAACACTTGCGCAACAACAATAGCCAGCATAAATGTAGGAAGTCACAAATTGTAACATATTCACGACAGGAAACGTTAACATATTGATGCCACAAATGCTGTTGGCACCGCAAAGAGCTACAGCACGGCTGACTGGCTGGCTGGGTTGGCTGCTTGACTCTGATGTGGCTGACGAAATCAGTACTTGCCGCACCTTGGCTTGTTTCTAGTTGCATTTTGATAAATACAATATCGAGTGCTCTATTGTATATACACTCGCTAAAGCAGCAGCATCTTGTGTGTCTGCAAGGCTGGTGCTATCTTCCGCTAACTGCAATGTGGCAGCAATATGCGCCTGGGAAGAATTATATCGACGTCAGCGTTCTATGTTGGCGCTATGGCTTCAGCTGCCGCTATTCCACGCTGTTGACCGCAATGTGCCACGCGTTTGTCTGGTTGGTGGTTTCGTGTTGCACTCGGGTCGGTTTGGTTCGTGGTTATATACTAAAATATGTCAACCAACGCTGTTAGGTATTACCACCTACTTAAGCGTCTTAAGTTGTTGTTCGATTCGCCTTCTGCAGGTTGATGTATGCATGCGAAGTGGGTCGTTGGGTCGTTCGATTCGTCTTGTTTGAAGGTGTTAGTCTGTTTGCAACACATAGGTATAGTACCGTTAGTTTGGGCGGCAATTTTCACAGTTTGGCATTATGATGCTAATGAAAATTTATTGTTAGTAAATTTGAGTTGACAACTCTCTTACAGCGTTCTGTTGCGCCTGTTTTCTCTATCTTACTCTATCTCTCTCTCTCTCTCTCTCACTCTCTTTAGCTATCCGTGCGCTCCTGCTTCTAAGCTTACTTATTACTTACTCAGGTCATTGCATAAATCGATGGCGCGTAAGTCAAGTGTGCGCCAATAATAGCATAATATGGAAATTGAATGTGAAGCAAAGTGAAGCAAAGTGACGCTAATGCGATTTGAGTGTTGATATCTAATAAAATGTAAATTTATCTGCATAGCTAACGGCATATCATAAGTATGCTTAATAGTGATACCATATTAGTTACTACTTGTATATTCTAAACTGTCCATAATTTTATCTCGCACAATTTTCTGTAATTTTGTAAACAAATGGAAAATATAATTTTTTTTTTACATAAATCGGGTATCTAAAATATACAGTTATACACTTTTTGTCCGCAGGGTCCAGAGTCTGCGCTAGTAACACGAATATAAATAAATTAGAATACCTCATTAGGCTAAGTTAGATTACACTGGCTGGCTGTTATGCCAAATATATACCTTCAGGTCCTTTGTATTACCAGATGGAGGTTTAAAAATACGAGCTGAAGTTTACGTCGTGCAAGACGGCAGCGCTTTTTGCATCCAGATCCTTGAACTGCGAAGCTACTAGTTATCTAATAGCCTTGACAGACGGCAGCGTTAATCCGGATTAACTGCACACTTAATCAGATCCAAATTTGTAGGTGACAGACGGCAGCTATGCGAGTTTGAAACTCTCATAAACAGCTCATTGTCCTTTTTATAATATTTTCAATGAAAATCGATATAAGATAAACATCCGACCAATTTTTACCAAACCATTTTTTATTACAAAAGCATATCAACACATTATTTTTAAAACTGCATCATAACATAGAAGTTTTATTAATATTATATTATTTCATTCACAATAGATGAAAATTGGCCATTTCTAACAATGTTGCCAACGAAAGTCTCACAAACTCCCTAAAATTTTGAGAGTTATTTTTGGATTCAGCAACGGAGTTAGCTGTGGTACCCGAAAAATGCAATTAATCTGGTTTAACGCTGCCGTCTGTCAATGCTATTAGCTGTGTTCGAGATATGGCCGGACATAAGCAGAGGAGGTATTCCAGCGTCTCTCTCAAGACAACTTTCTTGTAGTCTTTATACCCTTCCAATATGTTGCTACAGAGCATAATAGTTTTGCTCACCTAACACTAGGTTAATATTAATATTAAGAGGTATATATATATTAGGGATGGTAAACTTGATTCCGATTCTACACGAGAATAGAGTTTTCTGGTAAAATAATCGATTTTTCGGAATCGATCTTCAGTAGTCGAAGTCGATTAAGAATCGATTCTTGACATTCGAAAAATCGATTATTTTACGAGAAAACTCGATTTTCCAGTAGAATCCGAATCGAGTTTACCATCCCTACTATATAGATATATATATATATAAAATTTGAAAGAGGCACCTCTTAATATTAATATTAAGAGCTCATCTTTTGAGTGACTTTCTTTTTCACATTTTCGAAAGTTTTTAGCCTGTTTTTCAGTTGAAAAAAAAGGTTGACTCAGAATGACACACCCTAATATATATATATGTAAAAGATCAGGAGGCCGAGACGAATGGAAAGCCGTGTGTCGGTCCATACATCCGTGTAAGCTGAAACTTGAGTAAAAATTGAGATATGTATCTTGCTGAAACTTGGTACGAGGGTTTCTTAGTACGAAAAAAATTACGAGTTCTTAGATGGGCGTAATCCGACCACTTCAATAAATCAATATAAATCAATCAATAAATCGATAGTGGTACCGTCCTTTTGGAACCACATATTGTCCAAGTTCATATCATCCAATTCTATTTGGTTATCATTGAGCGGTAGCGATTTCCATTCACAGTAACGTGCCGGTCTTGATCATCACGGAAGAAGTACAGCCCAATGACGCCGCCGGCCCATAAACCGCTGCAAACCGTAACTTTTTCATGATGTAATGGTGATTCTTGGAGTACGTTTGAATGTACAGGAACAAAGAATTTCATTGATATCTCAATTCATCTTTGTTTTATTAAAAAAAAAACTCGTGTAGTGCTCTTAATGAAAAACTTGCTCTTAAAGTTGAGGGCAATGACTACGAATTTCGGTAGTAAATTTTAATAATTTCGACTCATTGTTGGATCGTATATCTTTCAATGATCAAATGACAAATCCTACTTAAGAGAAATATCAAAAGAGCGGGAGAATGTCGTCCCTATTGAAAACCCCGTTGTATCTTAATTTAGTGCTTAATTATGGCACTTTATAGGCTTTCGGGTAATGGCAATGTGTATTTACAAACTCTTAATTTTTTATACTAAGGAACCCGCATACCGAGTCTCATCAAGATATCTCAATTTTTCTCAAATTACAGCTACGGTCGAAATAACTTGAAAAAGATTGGATTTGTCGTGATTTTGCCGTGTTTTGCTATGCATTATGCTTTACAATTGAATAATGAGTAACAGTTTACCACTGACCTAAGGAGACAGTAGTTAGCCTAGCAATGTGCATAAAATAAAGATATAAGGGCATTAGAATCTCGATGAAAATTTTGTTAAAAATATCCTGCAAGAATGAAAGATCGTATGCGGTGCCAAGTCTTAATATGGTCGAGTCATGAACACAAACCCCTTTCCTATAGTTCCAGGGGAAAACTCAACCGCCCATTAAAAAAGAGTGAGTATTTATGTATTCAACTCACCGCTAGTGAGTAATTTGCACTTTGAAAAGTTTTACACCAATACTTGTAAACTAATTGCTCGGAGTACGAGGTACATGTCTTTCGCAGATAAAATAATGCTGGTCAGAGCAAGGAGTATTGATCCAAAAACCAAGTGTCTTGTTACTCGTCGCAACACAACGGTGACTGAAAACTTGCCTCGGTTCACCAACCAGCCAGTGTGTGTATATAAATGGTTTATTAATTGGTATCCATTTCCATTTAGAGAATTCTTCCAAATTGCTGCCACCAATCCAGTAAATGTTTTTTAAATAATCGTGTCGACCATAGATGGTCTGTAAATCTAAAAAAGTGAGATTGGAAACCAGTTATTAATTAAAATACGATATGAGGCAGTCACGCTGCAATTTCCTAATTTTCTCACGACCATTCAAAATCACCAGACGGCCATTATAAAGCTCACAAAAATGATAGGCGCTTTGCCAATTTATCTACGAAAAAAGCATAAACAAGTATACATATGTACATATACATACATATGTTTAAGTTTTCTAAGTTTCTTACTTAAACCAAATCCAAGTAATTATTATAGAATTTCACCTCCCAGTTCGTTTATAACTGCGTACTCCGTATCGCCAATACGCTTCCACATATTTCTCTCATCTGTTAATTAAAATTTTTAAGTCGAAATATTAAATTCAGCCATATTTTCCATTACATATTATTTCTTCTTCAGTGAGTACTTCGAGCATACGGAACAAAACTAGAAAGCAAATATAGCACTGTCTTCCCATCATCGCACTTTTTAATATCTCGCAAGAATGCAGTAAACCTCTTTAAGTAAAATTTTTTTTTACAACTGAATTTTGTTGTTTAATTCATATCAATTGCAATTTTTTCCTTAAGGTGATACTTATGTATATACTTTTCTAACTAATGCGTGCGAAATTAAATTATAATACATCAACATGGATTGCTGTATATATGCTTATAGCAAGTAAGGAAGGGCTAAGTTCGCAACTAGCTAGGTTTAAAGCCAGCGAAGTACCTTCAGGTACATAAGGCTTGTTTATTATATGGGGTCTAGGGCGAATTTTCACCCGATTTTATTCACTCTAAGCATAAAAATGCACCGCAATTACAAAATCTTGCTCTTTCTACTTTATTGAGATAACTCACATACTGGCCGGCATATGCGGCATAAAGTCATTTGGAAGTTCGAAAATCTTTGTATTAAGTATATTCAACCCATTTACTGCACATTTAGGAAAGGATTCTCTCTGAATTTCAATTATATATCTCACACATTGACCCATATTTTCGGCAAAATGTCAACTATAGGCTCTGGGGTCCCCATATTCGGTATCTAGAGGATTGAGCAGTATTGGTTCCATTTATACAATTTTTGGTCATAAGATGACATTTTCTCTTTGCTTGAACTGCGAAAGGGTAAAATTTTTAATAGCAAAACAAGTAAAATACGCCGAAATGCTGTTTTCGATCTTCCATTTTTGATAGGGCATCAAAAAATAAACCAAAGAGAATTATTTAAAAACAAGTCTTAGTATATCAGCTGTTGTCTTCAAACGAAAGGACTTAATGAATGATCTAGTAGTACTCGTAAACTAAATACGTACTATTACTTTGTGCTATTGCTTTGCATTGCAGGGAGGTCTTATATAAATTAGACTCTCCCCAAGTTAAAAACGGATGTGTTGTTAGACGTGTGCTTTTCAAGAATGCAACACTTCGTTCGGATTTGGCCTGTCTGACAGCTGTTACTTGATTTGTGTATATTCAGTTTAGCTTGTCATTTCATAATGAACAAATTTACCTCAGAACACGTGCTTGCATGTTTGGTTAACAGGCCCAAAATGAATTGGCCACCGATCCCGATTTTCTCAAGAAAATTTTGTTCTGTTATGAAGCTCATTTTGGGTTGAATAGGTACTTTAATAAACAACATTGTCTCATTTTGGGGTGATGATAACTTCTAACTCATTGTTGAAGCGCCGTTAAATACTCAAAAAAACCCTGCTTGATATGCTTTGTGGGCAGAGAGAATATTTGGTCTACACTTTTTCAAAAATGAAGCCAGTCATAATTTTATAGTCAATGTAGAACGTCCTGAGTCTGAATTGGAGGATATTTATGTGGACGACGTTTGGCTCCAACATGATGGCGCTACATGCCATACAGCCAACGAAACAGTCAATTTATTGAAGCAGGTTTTTGGTGAACGCATTATCTTGCGTTGTGGTCCTGTGCCGTGTCCTCCAAGATCGTGCGATTTAACACGTCTGCAATATTTTTTATGGGATTATGTGAAGTCGCTTGTCTACGCAGATAAGCCAGAGACGATTGACGTTTTGGAAAAAGATATTCGGTGCATTATTGCTGACAAGCGGTCCCAAGTTATATAAAAAGTATTCGAAAACTGAGTTTCTCGACTGGAATTTATTTGAGCCAGCCACGTCGTTATCTGCGTGAAATAATTATATCCTGAATAAGGTAGGGTTTGTTTGCGACGAAGTTACATAGTAACACCTAGAAGGAAACGTCGGATATGCTATAAAATATATACATGATCAACAAGACTGGTTGAGTCGAGTCGTGAACTAGCCCCTCAGTTTTGGAAATATCGATCTGAAACTTTGAGTACATTCTTTCCTACCCAAGAAGCTGCTGATTTGTTGGAACCGTTGATATCGGATCACTACAGCATATAGCTGCCAAACTTCATGGCATAGTCAATAAACCCTTTTAAGGATATGAAAGGGTGAACAACCAACTACCAGAGTCATAAGCCAAGTTTGTAGTTGGTGTTTTAACATATTTTGACTGTCGTTATCGTAAAATTCCTTTCCTTCTCAGTTCAGAATGCCTAGTAATACCTATGGAGTAGTTTACTTTTTAGTTAACTTAAGTGAACCCTTAATCTCTTAAAGCTTCTATTCCCTCGAAAAACGGTTCAAAGTTAAATAGGTCAATGGATATCATACAGAGTGATCGATTATTTTAAATTATAAGCGCGATATTTCACATATTTGTTCTCTTTTTTTACCTTTATGTTTTGCAATAGTGACTAACAGGTCACTTCTACATGGTCCTGTCTGTTGCTCTTTTGCAAAAATATTGCATTTATTTCGATAATTCAATTATTAATATAGTGCCAATAACCATTTCTACATTACATACTTTGATGAGTACGCGTCGCCACAAATATGCTTTTCAATATTACAATTCAGTCCTTTGTCGCACAGATTTAAAGCTACGTTCACAGATAAAGTAACGCTTGAAAGAACAAGGACTATTACTCCAACGACCAAGCGCCTTGTCACCCATCTCCACACAACGTTGACTAGAAGATCGCGTCGGTTCACCAACCAGCCAGTGTGTGTATGTAAATGGTTTATTGATCGGTATCCACTTCCACTTATTGAGTTCTTCCAAATCGTTGCCACCAATCCAGTAAATGAAGCCTGGCTCCTCGTCGTTAATACGCGCTTGAACGAAATCTAAGCCAAACAAAAAGTTGTTAATGAGCGTTACTTACTAAAACTAATTTTAGTAAAAAACTATGAACTTACTGTTCTTCACTAAAAACATTTGCAATTTGACAATTTTCTCACGATCATTCAAAACCACCAGACTGCTGTTATAGCGCTCACAAAACTCATAAGCACTTTGCCAGCTCAGCTTTGCAGATAAAATAATTAAAATTAAATTTTTAAGTTTCTTCGGTTTCTTAATTATAGTAATTTCAAGTAATTGTTATAGAATTTCACCTACCGGCTGTCTGTGCCAAACTGTGTACTCCGTCTTGCCGAAACGCACCGAATAAGCGCCTTCAGCTGTTAATAAAATTTTTTTAGTCGAAATATTCAAATCACCCAACATTTCCGTTACCATTTGAATACAATTCTCCAGAGTCCATTTCCCATCCTTCAATGTCTGCTCTTGCCAATGCGAGTACTTGGAGCAAAACGAAAGAGACTAGAAAGCAAATATCCTGTCTTCCCATGACCGCACTTTTTAATAAGCTGAAAGAATAAGAAGAACCACTGCCAGTGAAAATATTATTACAATTGAAAACTAAACGACTTAACTTCATCTCAATTCAGCTTTTTCTTCGCAACCGTTTAAAATCGATCTGTTATGCTAATATACATATTTACTTTTTTAATTAATGCGTGCGAAATTAAATTATAATGTATCAACCTAGATCGGTGTATATATAATTATAAAAAATTAATAGGTACGTTAAAAGAGCATAGCATAACTAGGCTAATTTCAAAAAAAAAGCGAATCGAAAATGAAGCAAAAAAGTACAGTGGATTCAGACTGGTAGTAGTGTTTCCTTATAATAAAACTCATTCTTTGCCAAGACAAGACTCCACGGAAAATTATTTATTAAATCAATATATTGAGTGCTCAAAAATGCAGTTCTTTCAGTCGAGATGTATAAGTTGGTTTTCCAGATTTCTTGAAAGACAACTGCCAAATAAATAGTTGTGTGTCACTCAGAATTTACTGCTCTGTACTATTCTAGCCGTATGGTTACGACGTGTCCAGTTTTTCCAAACACAGACAACTCTTTGCTTAGAAGTACTTCGTGCGCGAACACCTTCTGTTGGGTTCCACTCATCTTGAACACTCATACAGTCGATTGTTGTCTACATTCGGGCCTATACGTATTAATTCAAGATTCGTCACCCGTCACGTTGTCACATACGTGTTTTAAAGCATCGCTATCATAAATATTTTTTGGCTTTTCCTTCGACCAATCGACAGGCGTGTTTTTTGAGCGATTAACCAATTGTGAGTGATCCATCGAGAAAAATTTTTGTACAATCAAATTTCCATGCAATATTGAATTTATGCTGGTCCCACTAATGGTTGCAGTTGTCTTAAGCTCACGATAGGTCAGATGACGAACTTTCAATATCTGTCTGCGCATAGCATCATTACTCGCTACTGATTTTGGACGATGATTTTTTTTTGCGAAAATATTTTTCAATTATCATTCAAAAGAACATTCTTTGGAATATATATGTTGAAGATTATCTCTTTCAAATGTTCGCCGCGCAACGTCTCATATAGTCCATCCGTTGAGTCCAATTTTCGGCTAGTGAATGACACGGGTGATGTTTTGCTCCGAGGCCTGATTCGAAGCGAGATTGTCCGTATAAACTTTAAACCTTACATATCCCTACAGGAAAAAGTCTAACTGTGTAACATTACACGAACTTGGTGGCCAATCGATCGCTCCAAAATGTGAAATCATCTGCTCACCGTAGTGTTCTCTATTCTCTCAATAAATCCATTGATTGATGTGATATGTGGGAAGTGGCGTCGTCTTCTTGAAACCAAATTTGGTCGAGATCACGAACTTCAATTTCAGGCATCAAATGACGCGATAACTGGCAACATTTTTAAGAAATGTGGATCAATGATTCCTTTGGCCCACAAACAGTTATATTTTCTGGCTGAAATGGCAGCTCTCGAGTTTCTTCAGATTGCTTTCGTCCCAAATGCGGCAATTTTGCTTGTTTCCATTCTTTACAGAACGTGAATTTTCGTAATAAAGTTGAATGATTTAAATACATACGTTGTTTAGGCGTAAGTCTTTGCGTCATAAAATGCCAAACAATACTGAAGAAAAATAATATGACAGCCTGACACGACTAACGCATAATCTGTCAAAACAAAGCTATTGAAAAAGTACCTCTACTAAGATCAATTTAATGTGTTAGTTCATCACACCCGATATATTTTCTGTTGTTCATATTGGGTCTGTCTATAGTTAAAAAGAATAATGATTTTTGTTAGCTAATTTACACTTTGGGCTCCTACAATCATACTTACTGTAGTAGAATAGTGGGAAAAAATATTTTCACTGATGAAATTGCTGTAGTTCGAACACTTCGGTCAGTCGATTTCAGCAGGTAAAACTTTAAAATTGTTCCAATAAAATTTGGAGATATCGGTCAGACTGAAGTTGCTCATTTAATGGAACCGCCGATATTTTCATTGATTTTCTTTTTATTTGCCATCATTATTGCTCCCTTTCAATCAAATTTTCTTATAACAGTTATCACATATTGCCATTGTCATATATATCGTACTATTTACCTACATTCACTAGCACAATGCGCCTATATTTCTACAAGTGCAGGCAACACTTGTATTATTGTTGTAGTTGTAGCTGAGTTGCTACATTCCGGAAGTGTTTGTCGCTTCCTTTGTTGTTGTACTCGTTATTATGTTACTATTATTTTTTGTTGTTTGTTTAATGTTATTGTTGTTGTGCTCACACTTATTTGTACTTACTTGGTTTTTGCCTGCTGCGCCGTTGTGATAACAATGTTTGTCTTTATTTTGGGTTTCGCGTCTTTTTCCACTTTTCGGCATAGTCAAGAAAGTAGGCAAGCA
The DNA here is from genome assembly GCF_024586455.1 of Bactrocera neohumeralis. Taxonomy (NCBI): domain Eukaryota; kingdom Metazoa; phylum Arthropoda; class Insecta; order Diptera; family Tephritidae; genus Bactrocera; species Bactrocera neohumeralis. The sequence goes on from NC_065921.1 coordinate 21,002,631, forward strand.
TAGCGCAGAACAACAAGTTTCATTACTTTGTGAGTAAGTGTGAGCAAAATGTAGGAATTTCTTGAGGCTGCATAGACACGTATGTATACAGTTTGCAGGTGCTTATTGAGAAGTGCATGCTTGTAGCGGTAGATATACATACATACATATGCATATACATATTATATGTAGATATACCTGTATACAAAGTGTTAGTGTGTTCGGAAGTTTTCGAAGTATGTGCGAGTGTCTATATTTATATACACATATTTCTTGCTAAACAAATGATAACGTTAACTTTCTGTGACTTTTAAAGATGTTCTTTCCACAGTTAAGCGACAGTCACACAGGTTGCTCATACGCCATGGTATGGTGTAAAGTACATTAGTCTTAAATGGTTTAAGCACTGTTATTTTGTGAAATTGATTTAAAAAATTTTATAATAAACTAAATATGTAAGTTAATTTGATAGTGATAAAATTCCGTTTTCGAATAAAAAAAATCAGTAAAATTTCGAATAATAGAAATCTAAAATTTTTTCACTCGAAAACTGGATTTTATCAATATCATCAAAATATCTACATTTTTAAAAAACAAAATTGTTAATTATTTGATAAAAATAAATTTCTAAAATTAAAAAAACCTCACTTGAAAACAATCAGGCACGTTCCAGCAACCGAATGAAATTGATGTGATTTCATTTTAGCTAACCGAATGATTTCATTTATTTCGAAGCCTTTTTATTTTAGATTGAAACAGCTGTTTTCCAAGCACATGACATTTGCTTTCATTTTTCAAAAAAATAAAATTTCTTGACTAAACTTGAGTGCTGCCGTGAGAGCATTAAAAATGAAGGATTCAGAGTAGACTTTGAATGGGTTAATTCAAATCCGTTTGAAGTTGCTGTTGTACGATTTTTAACACTTTTATTAACTATTTTATATTTGTTGTTATCTCCGTCTCATATTATCAAGAAGACCATGGATTAAGACATCAGGAATTCCACTTTCTCTGCAATTGGGCCCATTATTACGGTTTCTCGCTATCAGAGCGCATACTGTATTAGGAGAATGAATGCTTGACAATGATATAACAAAAACTAAACAGCAATTCTTGGAAAAATTCGGTCCACTTGAAGTGGTTGGTTGTATTGACGATACGCTTCTCAGATAATCAGATTATTACTACAATATCACAGTGGCAAACTCTTTAGCCTCACCAAGTAAGTACCTATAGGACAGTATTCCGTTAAAAGCCCCAGCGTTGTGGTGAGACAAACCTTGCTTGGGCTAAGTAATTCAATGGAACTATTTGGACCAGAAAAACTGCTCTGTCGTACAGGTGACGGTTGTTAACCAATACTTACTGAGCCATACGAAATCCCAATCTGATTAGATTCGATTAAGGATACCCAGACGAGTCTGATAATGAAGTATAATAATGCTATTGATAGTCAGTGCCGACACTTTTTTTACAAACTTTCAGCGCAAAATGCTAGTTTTGCCGCTCTGAAAATGTAGTAAATAATTACCTCTCCATTTTAATAGTAACTACTTCTTCTTAAAAAAAAAAAAACTGTTATCTGGGATACTGAAGCTAGAGTTAATGGAGAGTTCTTATCAAAAAATATTCCCTCCAACTTTCATCCGTCCCCTTTTTTGCTGGTATGCGGAGAAGAAATCACACGTTATAAATTTTTCGTTTTCAAATTACATTTAAATCTGTGGAATCGATTTTCAAAACAAGGCATTTCATTTCGAAATAATTTTTTTCGATTAACAAATATTTGAAAACAAGTGTCGCGAAATTTTCGTTGAAATTTTAATTTTTTTGTAAAAATGTCTGCCAATTCCAATTTTCAATTTTTTTTCCTTCGTGTCAACGCTATTCGTAAAAAGAGGCCGGAATTATAGGCCAATTGTGGCCAAAGGGAATTTCTTTGAGGGGATGACATAGAGGATAAAGAAAAATTAAGAATTTTAAAGGCCTTTTTTCAACAATTTTTTTCATAAAAAAGTTAAATATTTTATGAAAATTTTTTAGTTTTATAAACATACGCTGTTAACAAAGAAATTCTGAAATTTTTGGAAGAAAATGTTTTAAGCTCGGCCATTGTGACGCCATTTCCAGTCACTCCTCGAAAAAAATTGTGCCCGCGTTGGCTGGATAGCTTCTTACTGGATCATCTAAAGTGAAAAAATACTTGTTTTAGTTAAAACCTTAAACGACGCATAACACTCAAGTAGTATTCCTTGTTGACAGTTTGGCTGGTCGGAAGGAATTCGGATGGCACCAAACCTCGATAAGCGAACAAAACTGATTTTTTAACCTGCTTTGAAGTAGTTTTTCGGCTTCGGCTCACCTTTGTCACCATATTTGGTCAATTGTTAGTCAATTTCCGGGCCGTAAGCATTGATTCAATCCTCATCGCCAGTAAAAATACGTTTCATGATGTCCTGGTGGTCGGAAATCATTGTTTCACAGACGATAACGCGACGTGGTTTTTCGAAAAAATTTAGTGATTTTAGAACCAGTCGTGCTTTCACTTTTCTCAGGGCCAAATGATATTTGAAAATAGTTTTCACTGTATCTTCCGATATTCCAACGATACCAGTAAGATCTTTGACTGTTAATCGTCGATTCTCAAGCCTCAATTCCTTTATTTTTATTGTTGATTACGTGTTGATTATCTGTTGATGTTGATGACCGTCCTGGATGTGGTTCATCATCAACGCGTTTGCGACTCTCTTTAAATAACTTGTACCAATGAAAAACACTTTCTCTCGACAAACAATTATTAACGAAAGGCTTTTCCAACATTCTGAACGTTTCGGCTACAGAGATTTGGTTCCGCCACAAGAAAGTTAATGGAACTTCTTTGTTGAATAATTTTACTCATTGTATAAATCGTCGAATGTACATTATGTACTTCAGAAAGACAAGCATAGACTAAACACTAATGATTATTTTGATGTTACAGTTGGCATAGATGGTACTGAGAGTCATATCAACCTAGAAAAAAAAAATATTTCGACAAATGGGTTTTCGCGCGAAATTTAAATGAAAAAGTGTTTTTATATTTTGCCCACAGTAGTAAATATATAAATATAAATGCCTTTATTTACGAGTATGCTTGTATATCAAACCGACATTGTATTGAACTAACCAACCATTATGCATTCTGCCACATACGTGTGATTATATTCATACATGCATTTTAATACACGCGTACATACTTATATTACATATGTATATGTGTTCGTTTCCATTAATAAATTGATATGATACAACTTATGAATTAATAATTTCTGTGGCATTTAATTTATATTCTGTGAAATTATGCATAAGAAATTAGGGTGAAAAGCAAATTTGAGCCGATTTGAGCATACTGTACCGTATGTAACGTTATATTATAGCTTATTTTCCACCCAGATACCGTTAAATGATTAATAAGCATGAAAATGATGCGTCTTTACATACCTATACAGTTATAACTAAGTATGTGCGTATGATTTCTTATTGATATTATTGTGGCTTAGAGAATTAACTAGCTAACGGAAGTAATTTTATTGAGCTACGAACTCATACGTGTAAATTGGAAACAATTATTTAGTTAATTTGTCTAAGCTTATTTAAATGTGATACAGATTCTGGAGGAATTATTAAGGAAAATAAAACAACAACAACAACGGAACCACAACAATAGAAACTTATGTTGAATAATTTTGAGCAAAGAATATATCTTTATAAATAACAAGTGGATTAACTCGCATTCACATGATTAATATCAACTGATCAAAACTTAACTGGACTGATAAAAAAAAACTGCATACATTTTTGCGTTTTTTAATACAAGGAGGAGAATAATCACATTTTAAGCCAAAATAATTTATTACAAATCTTTATTATCGTCTTTAAAATAGACTGAATTTGAGCTAATACAAGCAAAGATGTCAAACACTTGTTCTAAATCTCGGCTGGGATGGTCTTAATTGTCTTCAGCGTATGTTGGTTTTTTTTCGGTTTTCGAGCAGTTTTGAAGGGCCATATATGAGAGATGTTGGGATCCTTCCCTATCTCATAGATTACATACGATTTTAAAGTATAATTTCTTTAACGTTTATCGATTCGGTTTGCAGGCAATTTATTTGGACCAGTCCGGATAAAAACTGAACAGATGGTTTATATGTACTTTTAACTGGATGTCAGACAAATAAATCAAAATTAAAAAGTTCAGAATGTGATCTGAGTTTACAACCGAGTTAACAGATTTAAAGCACAAGGGTATTCCATATCTTCAGGTATTTTTCTTACACTCAAATTGTCAATTTTCAAAGTTTGGGATTTTGATGATATTGATATCATCGGCCTCAATATCTGCGCCGTTAGTTCTGCTTTCTCCAGACTGCGCAAGGAAGCAGAGCAAATGGGTCTGATAGTGAACGAGGGCAAAACGAAATATCTCCTGTCATCAAACAAACAGTCATCGCACTCGCGACTTGGTTCTCACGTCACTGTTGACAGTCATAACTTTGAAGTCGTAGATAATGTCGTCTATCTTGGAACCAGTGTAAACACCACCAACAATGTCAGCCTGGAAATCCAACGCAGGATTGCTCTTGCCAACAGGTGCTACTTCGGACTGAGTAGGCAATTGAGAAGTAAAGTCCTCTCTTGACGAACAAAAACCAAATTCTATAAGTCACTCCTAATGCCCGTCCTGCTAAATGGGCAGAGGCTTGGACGATGACAACAACTGATGAGTTGACGTTGCGAGTTTTCGAGAGAAAAGTTCTGCGAAAGAATTATGGTCTTTGCGCGTTGGCCACGGCGAATATCGCATTCGATGGAACGATGAGCTGTATGAGATATACGTCGATATTGACGTAGTTCAGCGAATTAAAAGACAGCGACTACGCTGGCTCGGTCATGTTGTCCGAATGGACGAAAACCCTCCAGCTCTGAAAGTATTCGACGCTGTACCCGCCGGGGGAAGCAGAGGAAGAGGAAGTTCTCCACTCCGTTGGGGAAGGACCAGGTGGAGAAAGACCTGGCTACGCTTGGAATATCCAATTGGCGCCACGTAGCGAAAAGAAGAAACGACTGGCGCGCTGTTGTTAACTCGGCTTTAAGAAAAAGAAGAAGACGGTGTTAAGGCATTAACCAAAATCAGCCCAAATTAATTCAGAAAAAGGGGTAGGTATATGTAAATGCAAAAATTCTTAATATAGCACTGAAGTAGTGAGCAAATATAAAATATAGTATACGTTAGCAAAATTAAAAAAAATGTCTGAAATTGCGATTCATATACCAACATTTTAGTGGATGAAACGTTGTTCCTGGAATTTTGTTTTAGCCTTTGAAGCGTTCTACTAACTATCCTTAGAAGCAGTTACGGACTATTTTCTAGATGTTTTCTTTGGTATATGTAGTTGCTTTATAAGTTAAAAAAAAATACGGGGTGATTCATACATATATATTCGATATTTAGTAATCGTTTTTATTAACTGAACAGGCAATATATTATATGAATCAAGTGTGCCAGGAAGTTTATAACGTCGGAGACTCTATAATATAATGGGTGATCCAAGTAGAGGTACTTTTTCAGTAGCCTTTTTTGACAGATAATGCGTAAAAATAAAGCTTGTGGAAGAACTGAAACTGCCCGACCTCCAGCAACATCGCCTCGCTCTATGGGCACGTGAAAAGTTCCAAGAAGAGTCAAATTTTGTTCAGCGATGAGGCCTATTTCTGGCTCAATGGGTATGTAAATAAACAAAATTGCCTCATTTGGGAGAGAGCTGTTGCAAATTAGTCGATCTGAAATTTTGCACACATCCTTTTCTTCTAAAGAAGCTGCTCATTTATCCGGACCGTCGATATCGGACCCCTACTATATAAACAGATCAGAATAAAGTCCCTGTACCGAAAACTTATCAATTGGACGAGATATTTTCACGAAATTCGCCATGCATGATTGTCAAAAGTAACGACATAATCTCTGAGGAGATTATCTGATTGATCAAAATCCAGTCCTTTCATGGAAAACTTGTTCATTTGAGAGTTTATACAGTATTCGTCGAAATTGTTCAGATTAGATCAGTACTTGTATAGTAGATAGCTGCCATACAAACTGACCGATACAAATTTGTGAAGGGTATTATAGCTGTTTCTTGTTTGTAATATTTTTTTTTTATTTTGATAGTGCCAGCACTACCTTTTCCTTTAATAATCTTAATCCTTAACTATACGAACTTATTGAATTTCAAACAATTTTGCTTCTCGATTTATGTTTTCTGTTGAAATGCATTTTCTCCTTAAAGGTTGTGTTACCTGGCAGACCTAGTGAGACTGCCAAAAAATTTCATCGGTTTTAGGGTATTAAAAAAACCAACTGCCGCATGAGTTGATTTGAAATTTTCAGGTTGTATTTATTCTTTTTTTTCAAAATTTCACACCTGGTATGCCGCTTAATAAGAAAACTGCGACTTTTGGGCTTTAGAATACCATATGTCAGCTTTAAGATGAAAACATTGTGTCTCAACCTTAGTATGCTTTTAAAGCGACACTAAATTATTTTTTCTGAAGAGAGAACCTTCTTCTGATCATCTTTGTCTAAGTAGAGTTTTTTTTATTTTTTCGAATAAACGAATATTATATGGAAAAGATTTTGTTTTTGTTACTTCATATTCAAAATTTCAGAAAATAGAGATCTGAAGCTAATTTGACGACCTTAAGAAAATGTTATATATTCAAAAGAGAAAGTTAAGAGTTTAATTCATAGTATAGACTATACCTAATTTAGAGGATACATAAAGAATTATTAAATATTGAAGCAACTTACTTATACTTAAATATAAACGTATTTTCCAGCAAATACCAAGCTTCCAGTAAGTTATATATATAAAACTAAAGTCTGTTATGCTCATGTCGCTTCTAGCTCACTATTTCCCACTATTAGTTGTAAATATACCAAATACGCTGGTAAAGCTGCTTACAACATCCTACATGTCATATGTTGCAATGCCGTACACATGCCACATAACACATTTGGCTTGTGTTCGCGCCTTAATATAGTCGTACTTGTAGTTGGGAATTAACATTTAATCCCGTTACAAGCGTTAGTTGTCAATTACATTTTACGATTTAATTTGTGGTTAATTACAAACCTATGCAAGTGGCGAAGCACATATATCATACATATCGACATACATGAACTTAATTTAATGTGGCATAAGCAAGCTGATTTCTGGTGAGTTTTATGTGACAACTGCTGAATTGTTGCTCGATTTTTGCTGCAATCGAAAACCACTTGTTAGGAAAGGCATGCGCATGAAAGGAAAACAGCACAAACATTTTTTTATTGGCTTTTAAAGATCGTATCCGAGTACGGTTTTATATTGTAGGAGGTTTTATTGATCGTAGTTATTGTTGAAGTTGTAATCACATAGAATGCAAAGTTCAAAGTTTAATATATGTAGCTCACTCTTTTTCGTACGGAATGGAGCCATAGCTGAGCTCACACGAAACTTTTAAGCCATGATTCCACGATGTGGGGATTAGTCTTGAAAAAAAGGTAGGTTATATTACCGCCCAACACACCTACATAGTTATTTAACAAACAAATTTGAAGAAACCACACTTTTCTCAAAGCGATATTAGTGTGTTGAAGTTCAGAATGAGCTTTGAAATTCTTAACGACAACGACAATGCTTAAGTATTCGTACATATATCCGTAGCAACATTTTACTTCTGATATTTACCTCCCTTGATATTTAGTTTGATAAAATCGCATACATTCATCGCCGTTCCATTAAATTCGCCATTCATTTATACTTCCTCAAGTTTCTATAGTAACTCAAATTTTTGTTTAACTTGACCAGCATTTAAGAGCCATTTAAATATCTGTTAGGGCCCCATTTTTACCAGCTCATAATTTACTAAAATGTTTTGTTGCTCTCCGAACCTAAAATACCACTTATTGACTAGATTTGAACTAGCATTATTTGAACGTATATTATATTAGATAGAACCCAATTCCTCTCCAGTTAGCTAAAACTGGCCGCTTTTGGAAGATTGCTTCTCTCAAATGGTCCAATTCCTGATATCATAGGTACGAATTAAGAGCTTAGCCGTAAGGAGTAGCTCATGGGATATTATTCTCTGCAAATCTAACCAAACACATAATGAAACCTTCCTGCCCACGCTGCTTCGGCTTACTGCGATTCGGTACCTTCGTGCTTGTTTGACATTCAGCATTCATTCGAAGACGGAAGTTCGACCCTTATGTCGAGATTGTTTTCATATTTAGTCTCATTTCAATGTTTTCAAAACGGTTTTAAGGCAACATGGTTCTCCTGAGCAATCTGCTTGCATTACAGCCGGAATCAAATACTTGCAACATTTTATGAATATTTTTAAAAATTGGTTTGAGTGGTGCAGCTTTTCGAACAAATTTACCTGAACGGAATCGGAAATGCGCTTGTCTGGGTGTTACAATAAGGACGTCGGATGTCAAATAGCTTATCCTAAACGTACTACAAGGTGCTTTTCAAAGTTAACAGGACTTAAAAAAAACAGAACAAATGGTTTTTTCGGCAAAATCAATTTATTTTATTCAAAATAGTCGCCTTCTGCTTCAATACAGCTTTTTGCATGGTCCAGAAGCATGTCGAACGAGTGTTTTAGCTCGTTGGCCGGTATCGCCGCCAGTTTGCCGGTGCAAGCCTTTTGAATGGCCTCTACATCTGCATAACGCTTTCCTTTCATGGGCAAATGCATATTTGCGAAAATGAAGAAGTCGCGCGGTCCCATATCGGCTGAATACGGGGAGTGGTTGATGGTTAAAATGTGATTTTTGGTCAAATAATCGGTCACAAGGATTGATCGATGAAACGGATTTTTGGTCGTTAGTCAATTTGTGCGGAACAAACCGTGCACACACCTTTCGTAAGCCCAAATGTTCGGTCAAAATTCGATAAATCGATGTTTTGGAGATGTTCAATTCCATTTCCATGCAAAGTTATTGTTCGCCGACTGCTCCGACTGTTTTGGTTACTAGCTCCGTCTAGTCAATTATACTATTATGAGCAAAAAGTAGTAAGACGTTTTTCGTAATTTTAGAATTCTTAAAAATGGAAGTCGTCCCCCATAATAAAGCACTAATACCCTTGTGACAATCCTCGAAGCAGCTGTTACAGTCAATTTCCGAAATAACCTTCAATGCGCGTAGCGATTCACGTTTAATGCCTTCAATTGACTCCCGTTTTCCCCCAGAACGATTGTTTGAGTAAGCTGAATAGCTAGGAGTCCCATCAGGCGAACAGGGTGGTTGCAACAGGATATTAGTTGAATTTGGCGAAAAACTTACGAAGAGTCATTGAAGTATGCGGCGGTGCATTATCGTGTTGCGAAAACTAAGAGCTCTCGGTTCATAATTCCGGCCACTTTTCACGAATAGCATGCGCAAACGACGCATAACACACAAATAGAATTTCTTGTTGACAGTTTGGCTGGTCGGAAGTAATTCGGAGTGCACTTCACTTCGATAATCGAAGAAAACTGTCAACATAATCTTTATTTTTGACCTACTTTTATGTAATTTTTTCGGCTTCTACCCAACTTTGCCACGATATTCGGCCGATTGATCGTCTATTTCTGGGTCGTAAGCATAGATTCAAGACTCATCGCCAGTAACAATACATTTCATGATGTTCTGGTAATCGGAAAGCAATGTTTCACAGACGTTAACGCGACGGTGTTGAGTGATTTTGGAACCAATCGTGTTTTCACTTTTTTTGGTCCTAATTATATCTCAAAATGGTTTTCACTGATACTTCTTCCGATATTCCAACGATGCCAGTAAGATCTTATAAATTTGTTTTATTGACGTGTTGGTCATCAGTTGATGTTGATGACCGTCCTAGACGTGGTTTTTCGTCAGTGCCTTCTCATCCCTATTTGAATAATTTGTACCAATCAAAACACTTGCTATATACGAAACACCAATAATTATTTTGATGTTACATTTGGCACAGATGTCACTGACAGTGATACCAACCCAGAATATTGTTTCGATAAATGTGTTTTCGCGCAAAATTTAAATTAAAAAGTCTTACTATATTTGGCCCACAGTGGTATACCGCCGAAAAGTACACTGCCCTATCTTGAAGGGTGTATGCAAGACTAAAAGCTATTTGAACGCCTTATTGTAAATTTAAGTATTAGTAAATTTGATTTAAGAGAAGTATTCGAAGCAATTGAAGACATTACGTACAGCTAACACTCATCATGGTCTTTCTGCCGCTATTGATGTAAGTACTTAAGGAAAGTTCGACAAAATCTCTGCGGCGGCTAATAAACTTCGATAGACGGGTTTGTCAACACTTTCACATTCTAACCTTTTCTAACTCACCCAAACACATACAAATACAAAATACTTAATGGAACTTAAATGGTACAAAAATTGAAAGTGGCGATAAAAGAAAGGTGAACGAGCGAAAAATTGAAAAGTAAAGTGGCGGATGCGGGGGCGCGGATGATGCGGCTTAGTTAAAAACCAGTTTATCTTAAATGTCGGCGCTTAAGTTGAAAAACATGCATCCGTTCAATATATGTGTGTGTGTGTACGCACACACCTTTACACACACATACAACTGCATCTCTCTAAACTTAAACTACTCAAACTTAACCGTTAAGAGTGTTGCTATTGTTACAGTTGTTGCCAAAGCTGTGCGGCTACTGATGCCACTTGGTTTTTGTTGTTGTTGTTAGTGTATTTTCGTGCATTTTGTTTTTGTCAGTCATGCTCACCTCAATCTGTGGCACTGCGAACCGCAAGGCACCTGCTTCGCCACTACGAACTTCAGCTCGCTCAGCTCAACAACTCAGCTTTGACCCACAAATGCAACGGGCGCAAGTAATCGGGACCTTTTTGGTTTCTTTTTTTTTGTTTTTTGCCAACTCAACTCCTACAAAGCCGCTTGAAGCCACACCGCTGCCGGGTTCTTAGCCTTATTGTCTGTTCTACACGTAAGTTCATTGAAAACTTTTGTCAAATAATGTAAGTAAACTTTTGACTGAAGTGTTTATGTTGCCCGGAAGACACAAAAACGGCGCTAGCAACAACAACAGCAAACAGCAAAGAAAACAAAAACAAGATATTCCTCAAACGAGCAGGCGGTTACCAGGCTATAGTATATAGATGTGTGAGTGAGTGTGTATGTGTGCTAGTGCCTAGCGCTTAGTGGCGGCATGCTCAATGTTGTATGCTGTCTGGGAATGCGTGCCAGGATTAGCAAACAGCTGGTGGCAGCAGAGTGTGCGCTGCGTCTGATTTCGGCAAGGCGGAACACAATCCAGGAAATCCACTTTAAACTTACACGCTTACACAATGGCGCAAAAAACAAAAATCAACTTAATATATTAGCAACTACTACTACGATAACAACAACAACAGCAGAAACAATAACAATGTAGCAGCAGCAACAACACCCACTAAAAGAGGCGCAAACGGAAGTTCAAACGCCTGCTTGGTTAGGTTAAAAGCGAATCCTTGCCATTTGCAGCTTACTTAACTGTGTGTATGTATTTGTGTGGGTGTGTGCGTGCGCCGTTTCTGCGGTTGAGTCATGACTGCTAACCGCACTACTCAATAATATGTCTTCGCATGATCAATGGCTGCTGTCAACGGAAAAACAAATATAGTCACATATTAAATAATGATGTGGTGTACACCTCAGTTCGTAATGTAGGAGGCGGGGAACTCGCTTCGGTGACAGAAAAGACCCTGTAGGAAAATGTTCAACAATATTTAATGTGCTTTGGTTTTTGTGAGTTCCAAAATATCTCGAACATGTGTTTCGTGGAAGCTCACAAAGTTTAGTTTATCTGGTATGAACATTATTTTTGCATGAACTGTTCGTTGCAAGGTTTCCTAAGTTTGCTTTAAGTCAGTTTACTACATATATGGTTTTTCTTCTCCTTGATCAATTTAAAATTAATATTTTGTATGAAACCAGTTTGTTCTGCATTTTTCCGAAAAGGAAGAAGTCGCACGGGGCCATATCAGGTGAATACGGGGAGTGGTTAATGGTTAAAATGTGATCATTGGTCAAAAAATCGTCCTTCAAATGTTGGATTCTGAGCAATTTTTGGTCGTCAGTCAATTTGTGCGGGACAAACCGTGCACACACCTTTCGTAAGCCCAAATATTTGGTCAAAATGCGATAAATCCATGTTTTGGAGATGTTCAATTCCATTTCCATGAAATTCAATGATGATTTCGGCTGATTTTTGATGAATTCACGCACAGTTTCGATGGAATTTCCGGTGATCACGGATTTTCATTGGCGTCATTGATGGAGTTGATCGTCATTCATGTCCTCACTCGTGCACTCTGCTACGGGATAGGCAATCCATCGCCATAAACTTCTTTCTTTAATTGAAATGTTTCTGTAAAAGTTTTACCAATTTTAAAACAAAATTTAATGTTCGCTTTTTGTTCGAAATGTTTTTTTTTTCAACTAACTTTCATCACCTAAGCCAACTCTGCACATATTTGTTTAAAATAGCGGAGAGAGAACTATTGGTGAGAACCTGTTGAATAAGAGCAAAGAAAAAGTTTCCGACCTAACAAGAAAGCAAATATCATTAACAAATGAAGCGATAATATTTTGCAGTTCGATATAAAATCTCCCTCTCTTTTTCTCTTTCTATATCTCGCTCTCTCTCTCTCTGAATCTTTTTTCTATCTCCCTCTCTTACTCTTTATCTCTCTTTTCGTCTGCATAAATCGCTTTTTCTCCTAATATTTCTATTTTTATCTCTCTCCCCCACTCTTTGAATATATTTCTTTCTATCTCACTCTACTCTCGTATTTCTCTTTATCTCTGTCTTTGTCTATATACCACCAATACTCATTTAGCAGGCGTGGCGTCAAATTTCGTCGAAGAAATATTTGAAATTCTCCAGATCTATTTTTGGGTACTACTCCAAAATCCAGATTTTGCCAGACTTTATCTTCGACTATATACCTTAAGAAAGCAAACGGACTTAGGTTAAGCTATGCATCTAAATTTTACGTACCTTCCATATAAATCAAATAAAATAATTTTAGTACTTCTTTTTTATCTCGTTCGCAAAATTTATTTAAAAATTATTTTGCTTTTGTCCAATTGTATACTCAGTGGCTTACTATACACTTACCATTTACATTTTTGCTACGACATTTCCTAGTGGCACTTTACGCACACTCTAAAAATATTTACTTATTACTTACGGCGGCGGGTCTTTGTTTTTGCCATGCATCTCACACAACGGATGTGACATAGGCAAAAGTCAAAAATGACAAAGAGATGATGTGCGCACCAAAGCCGTGGCATGACAGCATAAACTTGCCGAATATCGACAACGAAAGGCGAAAAGCGAAGCGAACTCAGAAGGATTTGCCGATAATACCAGTCAGCAAGTTACACTTTCGCTTGTCATATTGGCGCGAATACGCGTAACGGGATGTCGGTTTGTGCTTCGGTGGTTTGGAAGTATTTTTACGCATATTCCCAGGCAGACTTTCGGTATCGGTTTGTCAACAAAATCAATTTTGCGAAAGAAATATTGATTACTAAATTAAATTGTTGTAGAAATAGTATCGCTACTGTGTTGTTAGTTTTTGATATATGTACTTACTTGTAGATTGGGGATTATTTAGTTATCTACACCCGAGTGTGCTGGTAAAGCATTGTCTATAAAGTGGTGAAAGTTGGTTCAGGTAGAGATTAAGATTCAATTCAATGATTCTATAAGGTAATGCATAAAGTTGGGTTGAACTCTATTGTATATTCCGAAAGTTCTACATTTCAGGGTATAGTTGAAAACAAATATAGCTTTGATTTAGAAAATAGTTCGACTGGGTATTTTGAATTTGAGCTTGCTTCTTTCCGTGTATTTGCATTTTTGATTTATTTGTGGCAGTATATTCTGATGGTATATTAAAATATATCAAGTGGTTTGCTTAAAACTTGTGCTTGTTTCTTCAAGCTTTATATACTTTTGGTATAAATGAGGAATTAAAGCCGAAATAGAAACTTTTGAGGATAGAAGTATAAAAAGTTGATGGTGATCCCTTATACTTTTGAAATATTTCTGGTATATTAAAAATAGATTTTTATGCTTCTAGAATATAGAAAATGAAATTTAAGCATATTGTATGAGTTTAGATGTATATGACTTAAATGACATGTGATAATATTGATTCTATTCCGAAGATAGCTATTTATAGAGTTTCGATACTCCGCGATAGCCCCTACCATTTCCTTTGTTATTCACTGTCCACCGAATCGGGATCACTTTTATATCCATCTTTCATATTTAAATGAAACGAGTTAGTTCTTCTGCAAATACAACTCACTAGTTTCTTTCAATCTACTTTTTGGTCGAAGTATTTGTTTGTTTCACTTATAATGGTTTCATGAAACAATTACTTCGATAGTACCTACTATTCCTAAGTTGTGTAACATTTGGATGAATATAATATTAATATGTAGGAGCACTTTAAAAGGACTGAATACAGTAGAGACTAAATAAAACCAAAAGCTTTTACTGGTTATGATCTAATGCATAAATAGCTAATAGCCTTATGAATGCATTGCTATCAATGGTAAAATGAGATGTGAAATAGAATACTACTGAGAAAAGTAAAAAAAAACAAAATTCCAAAGTTCTATGAAACATTATTTTTTCACAAATTCGCGGAAAGTTCCAACTTTGTATAAACTTGGGCTCTTCTATATTTTTCAATCTGCCTCATAACCTGAAAAACTTATTTGCTTTCTATTCATAGGATAAGAAGCTTCCGAATGTTTTATTGCTTACCTAGTTTAATATTTAAGGTTTATAAAAAAAGTAACCACAGGTGCTTCAAACTTTTTAGTTTATATATTAACTTTAGAGAATTTTCGTTCTTGCGTATCCAAATTTATGATTTTGGTGACTACTCGACAATGGTTTTTTAGATTCTAAATAGACTTGCTACAGATCGAATGAGCTGATTCATTAAGGATCGTATATGTTTTGCTAATAATTTCGACAGAAGATTTAAAAAAATACTATGAATTATCCAGTAAATATTGGTACCCACTCTTGAATGAAACTTCTTACAAATTAAATAGGGTATTCAAAGTTTTCGGTTGCTTAACATTTATTCTTCAGATTTGAAAGCAGATTTAATTACCGACCAATGCGCGAATGATCTGTTGATACACGAAAAGCCTTCGTTTATATCTGAATCGAAACTAGAACGGCAACAAACGACTTATTACTCTTATACATAGGACCACTTGAGATTGACCACTTTAAAAAAATGGGTATGGCACTTCCTTTATTAGATTGAAAACACATATATCACAAACCACTGAAGCTATATCAATCCAACTTGCTGAGGATAAGTCCTTCAAGTACCTCCGTGGACAGGGAGTGAAAACGGATGATAAACAACTTCCAAGTCCATATGATCCTACAGTTGTCAAGTTTACCATGTACACGCGTCTTTGAAGGTTCTAGTGTCGCCATCTATGATATGTGCCAGGCCGGGGACTTTTTAATTGACCTTTTACAAAAATCAACACTAAATATTTTTTCCGCTTCCTTTCCTACAAAATTTATTTAAAAGGTTTGTTATTATCGAAAACTAATGCTGCTCATTTAATTTGATTTACTTCTCTATATTTTGTGTATGTTTCTAAGCAAATATTTACTTTCCAACTTACTTCAGCAACTTCTTTAAATTAAGTACGGTATCCGGAGTTAGGAAATGTGTAGTGTAATTTCTAATTTTCCTAAAATTTACACATCCGCCCCACAACTCCTCTTAACGTACAAACACACATACTTGTACAACCCTCCCCTGTAAAAAATACTGCCAATAAATCTGCACTTTCTGGGGCTAAATTGCTCGTAAGACGCCACATCAATAAAGAAATGCGAAAAAAATGAAGGCTGAAAATTGAAACGGCAGCCAAATCAAAGAAAATAAAACACAAACAAAAACAAAAAAACAACAAAAAACATAAGAATCAAATCACTCCGAAAAAATACGTAGACATTCAATTGAGAAACAAAGGACATTGACAAAGCGAAGGTAAGTAAAGTCTATTGGGACAAATAACAGTGGAGAACAGGAAAAACAATAAACCGTGTGCGCACCAGCGTAAAATGTGAATTGGTCGATTGACGAAAAAAGCATGTTCTCGAACATGGGAAGAATGAGAGTACAAAAAGTAAAAGTATCGAAAACAAAGTTACAATTGTATATTAGAATGTTAAAGCAAATGGTTGAGTGCCTTGTAAATTTGTTTGTGTTATGTGTTTTTACATTTACCTGTACTTCCGGATGGTCGGGCATGTAGGGGATTCACACACACATACATGCAAATATAAACAGTCAACGAAAATCAATTCACTTCAGAAATTGATTGTGATTTATTGCGAATTTGTTTCAGGTGCACACATACATACATACATACACATGTATGTTTATTCAGCAACAGATAATTCAATGAAAGAGGCAATGAAGTTGCGAATGTTATGTTTTGAAAGCTTGTAAACTAACAAAGCAATTTAGTTATAAAATAGTAGAGCTAAGCAATGTCATAAGATTCCCAAATCTTTATCTACAGTGTTTTTCAAAATTTCTGCGAATAACAAAAAAAATAAAAAACCCAGAAAGAAATTCACCATTTTTCCAGCAGATAGCTTAAAAAATCGATCGCTTTATGCTATAAAGCGTTAGAGAGATAAGATTTAGTACTAAAAATAATATATCAGACATTTTTGTGACTTCCTGACTCAGTTGTTCCACGCTTTGGAAAGCCAATTGTCCGAAATATCGTTAAAAATAACGAAAATCGTCGAGTTTGAACGTTATCTTAAGGGGTAACGTCGGTTTCATCAGTCAAAAAACCGCCTTTTTTAACAATTTTTTTCTTATATAAAAAATTAAATATAATATGTTATTAGAATTTATTGCTGTTACAAATATACACTAATAACAAAGAAACTCTGAAATTTTTGGGAAAACTCGGTCATTGTGACGCCATTTCCGGTGACCCCTAGGAAAAAAGATGACAGAACAAATCCTTACAGGATCATATAAAGTGCTTTAGTTAAAACTTTACTTAAATCGATCCACTTCTGAAGCGGATAATTACTGAACATCACCATGGGTCACTTGATAAAACGTCAAGCGAAAAGGGCCACTAATGTGTAGAATAATCTGCTATGAGCTACTTCCCTTCTGCCAAACACTTAATTCGAAGCTTTGCTGTCAACAATTAGATCGTTCAAGGGAAGTGATATCCAAAACATGGCCAGTTTGACCAATAAGAGTGAAATTGTGTTCCATCAGCACAATGCTAGTTCCTGAGACGATCTGGAAGATGCTTCGCCATTCACATTGTTGTTCGGAACCTGGCAGCAAATGTTTACTAATAATTCCTGCCTACGACCAATAACTTTGCTGGTGAAAAATTATTTTCAAGAGAATCTTCTGAAAATCATCTGAGTTTTTTTTCAAGTAAAGAATGGCAGAATTATATACTTAGTCCTACTATAAGTTCTGATAGTAGTTTTAGTAAGCCTTTAGCATTTTTCAAACAAATTTAATTTTATAATAATGTGTACTAAATGAGCGATGAACAACATTTTATTCTAATTGGTCACTTTTTGATTCCACACAGTTCCTTTGGTGCTCGAACCAAATATTTCTTGAAGCTTTCCATAATCTATTAAAAAACTGTAACCTAATGGATTCATATCAGGACTCCAGATGGCCAATCAACTGTAGCTAGGAATATTGCTTTCAAGCCACTGATAATTCAGTTTTGCCTCGTCTGCTAGAGTAAAATCTTACCGGAAGACGAAATACTAATATAAGCAAAAAATAGCTTCGCGCAAACGACATATACCACTAAAAAATATACCTTGTTTACAGATCGGCTGCTCGAAAGGAATTCGGAGTGCACCACACATCGATAATCGAAAAAAACTGCCAACATTACTTTGATCATTGACCTGCTTTGACGTGGTTTTTTCGACTTCAACTCCCCTTAGCAAGAATATTCGGTCGATAGGCCGTTTGTTTCCCGGTCGTAAGAAAAAAAATTCAACACTCATCGCCCAAAATAATACATTTTATAACATCCTGGTAGTCAGAAAGCTTTGTTTCAAAGACATTAGCGCGACGCTGTTTTTCGAAAAAATTTAGTGATTTTGACCAATCGTGCTTGCACTTTTCAAATGATTTTTCAGTAAGAATTCACTGATCTTTCCGATGCTCCAATGATACCAATAAGATCTCTGACCGTTAAAAGTTGATCCTCAAGCACCAATTCCTTTATTTTATTGACATGTTGATCATCAGTTGATGTTGATGACCGTTCTGGATGTGGTTCTCGACCCTCGTTGAATAATTTAAGCAATCAAAAACACTTGATCGATACAAACAATAATCACCGAAGGTCTTTTTCAACATTCTGAACGTTTCGGCACCAGAAATTTGATTCCACACACAAGATTTAATGGAACTTTTTTTTTGAATAATTTCACTCATCTTAAAATCTGCCGAATGCACTTTTTGTATTTCAGAAAGATATTTTGTTCACAGTAATACTCTCCATTGAAGAGATTATTACTTAGCCGCTTTACAACGTCTTCGAAAACATACCACTGGTGTACTTTTGCGCCAGTATTAACACTTCCTCACGCGGCCAAGTGGCAATACAAGAAAGCAGATTCAAACATTTATTTAAGAACAAGCAACAAACAAACAACAAAATATGTGTCTCTAACAACGGTGTTATTGAAAGCAGTCATCCTTCATGTGCCATTATTTTAGAAAACTTAAGAAAAATATCTTTCAATTTCTAAAAGACAAATTATTTTGATGAAAAACTTTAGTACCTATCGTACTTTTGAGGGAGGATAACACAATACTGCCACTAATGATGTAAGATCGATTATTTGCTTTCAAGAAAAGACCCAACACTTAAATCATTTTCTACAAAAATATAAGCAAATTAATTTAGATACGTTTTCTATTTCCGTATATGACATCTACGGTAAAGTAAGAAGGGGTTTGACTATATTTAGATCAGAGTGGTCAGAAAAGAGGTTACATATTATACTTCTGTTCAGTTTTATACATTTAGACTAAACTGATTGTATTCAAAATAATCTTTTATGTAAAAAGAAGCTTGATTTCTTCCGATTTCGCTCAAGAGAACATAATATTAATGACCATATTTGGTCAATCTCTTTGTGACCTATTACATTTCAATTGGTTGAGTTCAGTTGCTGTCTCATTTTAAGAATTGTTTGTATGCTTTCGGTTTTTAAGTGGTTTTAAAATTAGATAAGTAGGTAGGGGCTCAATTAGCACGTGCTGTACCATTTTGATGGATTAATCGTAGACCTTGTTACTATTGCTATCACGTTTCACATTCTCTTTCAAATCATTTTGTGGTTTCGATGAGGCTACCGATATACTTTTAGTAGACATCCATTCAAGGTTTGGTGCTTAATGGGTTCCAAATGTCCTGTGTCGGATTTGCGATAGGGCTGTCCATTCACAGAGAAAATTAAGTTTTATCCATTTATAGACCAGCGCTTACCAAATTTTGTTGAGTTGATAGCTTTACAGAGTGGTACAATGTCCACTTAAAAATTATTTCAAAACATACAAGTAAATGAGCTTTCTGGTACCTAAATGACTTCATGCGCCCAATAGCAGTTTAGCTTGTTTATAAATGGGCGCGTCAAGCATCTGATGTTGAATATTTACTAAAGTAGCATTATTAATTTTATTACTTCTTTCACTGTTCCTCATAAATGCGCGTGAGACTTGTGACTCTAAATAAGTCGAAACCGTTCAATAGTGCTCGAAGAATATGTCGAAACTGAAAAAAAAACAAAATTTGGTGTGAGCATTGGCATTATTGTTACAAACATCTCAGAAGCTTATTTTGAAACCGAAAATAAAGATTTATATTGAAGTAAGTGAAAATGTAGTTTTTTGTCAGTCCGCGTCAAATTTGATCAGATGGTATATCAATTTTTTTATTTCTTTATTGATACTAACTTTAAGATAAGCTGCTAATTTAACTTTGTACAATATTCTGTACTCATTTGATTCATAAATTTCTACTTGCACCCAATGAAATGCCATTTCTTGCAGCTTTAAGTAAAAAGAAATTTCACACACACACAAACCTAGAATAAAGCAAATTTGTAATGAGTTACTCTCATAAAACAACAAAAACGTCCTTCTATTTTTCACTACCCGGTTTCGTTTCTTTTCGTTTTTTCATTTCTTTCTCTTAAGCTCGCAATTATGTACATGTGCATGTGTGCATGCATGTATGTGTGTGTGTTTGTTTTGCGTCCACAAAAATTGTGAAGTAATGAAATAACTGATTGTTTGCGAATTATAACAAGTCAAAACAAATTTAGCGGAAAATTGACTTTCGGTACCACTTACCAGCAACCATTTGTATGTGAACATACCACAAATACAAACACACACACGTACCTACATTCACTGTAAGCGTAGCTGGCATGTGACTGGTCAAATTTGTTGTGAAGGAGGTCATTGGAGAGCCATAGTTACAGGATATTGCTGTTATAGTCAAGGAGGTAGCAAAATATTTCCAAATTTTTTCTTGTTTGTTGTTTTTCGCTTTTCAACTTCTTTTTGTGGCATTAAAGTAAGACGGACATTGAAATGAACAGTTTTTTTGCATTTTTCGCATATTCCTTCAGATTCACATACATATATAGTACATATCGAAACTTTAAATAGCTGGGTGTGCTTGAAAGCTTTGTTATGCGTGAGCACTTCACATATGAACCCAGTAAACAGTTTTTGAGGAGGTACTTAATCAACTTCATGCTGAAGAACAGAGCTTTCCTTTCGTATTCATTGAATGGTAACATACTATATCCCTTGATAAAGAAAATAAAAGTACTTAGAGTATTCACTGAGAAATAAACTTATAGATTAATGCCAGATCTCTGACTAACCCAGGTAAGAAATAAAACCTCTCCGAGTTTTACTGGATTTTTCTTGCCTTACAGACCGTCTGAGGCACAAATTTTGAACGTTTTTCGTCTTTAAGCCCCGAGTAAGATATACCAACTGAACTTGAAAGATTTTTTTTTGGATTCATCAAAGAATTTAACTTTTCGTCAACCATTTGAGAGCCAAGTTATTTATATTTTAATTAATTCTAAACTTTCCCTCAGACTTTTAAAAGTCAAACTTTATTTTTTGCTGGTCGGCAGCCATTAGTTCCAGCTACTTTAAGGCGTATTAATATAGTTCTGTAATTTTTACTTCCATCGAACAAATTCGCGCCCCATATCTTCTGTAGTTTTAAACAGATTACTCAAACGTAGAATTTTCAAAAAACGATCCTCGTGATCTTCTTCATTCTTATTCACTACAAACGCATTATTTGACTTCTAGGAACACTGTGTAGGTATTTTAAGTATGAAATACAAATTTTACGCGAACTTTTCACAAAGATACAAGACTATCTAAGTCTGAAGTTTTACTTAAGGATATTTTCTTCAATCATTTAAACCTTTATTATAATACTGTAATTGACCTCTCTTTCTCTTTTTCTAAAGTATACGACCAAGGTCATGAAGAAAGTAAAAGGCCCCCTTCATTTATTTTTTGACGTTATTTATATTGCTAAAATGCTTACTCAACTGACTATTACGAACTTACGGATCATCAGGTTTAAGATAAGACTATATTATCTTCTCCTATATTTCAAAATTGGAGAGCGCCCTTAAGCAATAGCTATAAATTACTATTTGCAGATGGCTTTTGCCCTCCTAATTTGAAGTAAAGGTTCTCCCATTCACCAAATTTTGAGATAGCGGAACAAGCGCCAAGTATAAAAAATATGGTGGGTGTGTAGCACACCCATAGAAGCTGCAAAAGCTTTTGACCGGTCATCAAAATTGAAAGAGGTCTCGCATTACCCTGGTGGGAAACTGCAAATTTTCTATTGATCAATTCTGAACTCTTCTGTTTGAATGCATCACCCAATTCGTCGAGTCGATCGTAATACACTTCACAAGTAACCCTGGTATTGGCGGGCAAAAGCTCAAAATAAACGAGTCCTCTAAAATCTCTCCAAACCGACAACATAACCTTTTTTTGGGGACTATCGGCCTTCGCATTAGATTGAGCTGGTTTATTCTTTTTAGACCATGCTCTCTTGCGCTGTATAGTACATTCTTGTAAATGAACATCATTTTCGTCGCTAGTAACAGTGCACCAAAAATGGATCACTTCTCTGACGTTTGACAAGCAAGCCACAGTCATTAATGTGACTAAGCTAATTACGCTCTGTAAAAACATTGGCATCCCATGCGTCAAGCTTCAAAATCAATCCCAGAAGTTTCATGTCATTCTGAACGGTCGCTTTAGACAAATCAAGAGTTCATCTAGGACATCAAATATGTCCGAAATGCTGTCTTCGATCTTCCATCTTCATTAGGGCATGTTAGCAACATAAACTATTCCAAAAAATTTTGGGAATTTTTTTCAAACAAGCGATTAAGTTTCAGGTTGACTGCGAAATAATTCAATAAGATCAGCTGCAGTCATCAAACGAAATTACTTAGATAGTGACCCAATAAAACACAGGCTGCATTTATGTCTTAAGACAGCTAACTATTCTTTTCGATAATGCTCTTAAATCTACAGTTATCCTTAGTATATAGCCTAAAAATAAAAATTACTTTTCAATACCTGTTATTTGCATTCTTCTACTACCTAGTATATCGCTTGCTAGGATATTTGATGTCGATCCTTCGCTTCCTTCTCACCTTTGCTTAGCGACAGGTTGTCCTAATCTGTTGGACTAGAAAATTGAAATTTTTATTAATTGAAATTGAAAAAAGGAGAAAAAGAAGATTGTTTATAAACGTTCGCACATTGCTTGCCGTTTTACCTTTTCGGAAAAATCTTGTACTTAAAATAATCAGCAATATGGATGAAAACAAAGTTTCCTAACCATACTTGATGCCATTTTAGATAAATGATGCATGGCAACAACTATCGTGCCATTCTGGGCGTGCAGAAGAAAATTTAGATGGTTCCTTGATCAAATGATATTGAAATCGAAAATGACATTCCTCTATCGGTTTTGGCAACATCACCGTTACTTTATGTTCTGCCGGTCGTTATTGAAAGATATATGCAACACACCTTGCCACCGCACTCAAATACGAATGCAACAACACACAATATACACTTGTGAACATTTCGGATATTTTTGTATATTAAGCAAAAATAATCGCCAAAAGAGAATTAAATTTTTTGTTAAAAAATTAATTTGCAAAAGTTGGATTAAACATCTACAAACCGTGGTCGATTGCAGTCGAAAAATTGAAATGAAATTGAATTGTTTATAAACGTTGACTTCAGCTTGTGCCAACATACCGTTACTTTGCTGCCGGTCGTTATTGAAAGATATATGCAATACGCATGCAACAACACACAATATACACTAACATTTCGGATATTTTTGTACATAAAATATTTAAGATATTAATAGTTGCAGTGATAAAAAGCAGAAAAAATTACTATATTTAAGTAAACGGAAAAAAAAAAATAAAAGTCGGTGGATTACATTTACACACAGGTGAATTGTAACCACCATTGCAAGTAGGGGCTCCAAACCGCCTTCGAAGGCTAGGAAAGCCTAGCACAGTTGTGACATTCTGGCAACAACAAATGGCAAATTTAACTTTCAAATTTGCGGTAGCTGTAATCAAGTGGCAGCCACAACTAATTCGTGGACTTGTTTGATTTCTCTTCCCGCTCTGGTGCACCCTTTTTTGTATGATCAACTATGTCAGGCTTTGGTTGAAATATTCAGTCCTACTGCTAACTTTCATATATTTATTTAAATATTTTTATGACTAATACATGAAGGTTGATTCTTAATGGTGTGGATAAGTAAAAAATGCCAAGAAAGGTATTTCAAATTACAATATACTTTAAAGAGGAATTTTTATTTCCACAATATTTTTAGGTCAACTTCCTTACAGGTACATTTTTGATATGGTCTATCTCTGTCTCTATTTCTGACTCTGGTTTTATCTCAGTCTCTCCCTAACTCTGCCTCTTTAGCTTCCCTGTTTTTATCTACATATGTTTCATTTTTTATCTTCATCTATCTTATTGTCTCAGTCTTCATCTCTATCTTTCTCACTCTTCATCTCTGTCTTTCTCACTCGATCTCTGTTTATTTCTCTCTCGTTACCCTCTCTGCATCTTCTTCAATCTTTCCCTCTCAGTTTTTCTACTATTTCGTTAATTTAGAAAATTTTCTATATTTCTTCTATTTATACTTATATATGTATATAGTATAAATAAAATCGCTAACAGATAAGCAAAAATTTTTACTATGACCATTTTGGTACCCAACTTTTGTTACCCTAGCATTCCTTTGCTACTAAATTCTCTCCAAAAGTGGCAGTTCTCATTCCTTAACGCCCTTTGTTCAATTAATGAGCCTCTTGACAGTTTAGTTATGTTTTTGCTTGTTTGTTTTCCTCTCTTTCTCGACTCTTCATCTTTCGGCCGCAATACCCTTTTCGCCGCTCTCCAACTGGCTTTTCTCCTCGGTTATGTTGTTGCTTTGCTTTTGCTTTTGTTGCATGTTGCATTTGTCAGTTGGTTAGTTTTGTTATTGTTCTTGTCCGCGTCCGCGTTCCAATTTTCGTTGCCGCTTTTATTGTTGTCCTTGTTACTTTGGATGCTGTTAGTTTTGTTCTTGTTCTTGTTATTCTTGTGATTTATAGCTTGTGCCACACAAAAGTGTTGAGCAATTTTTCTCCCCCAGCTTGCGCTGCATTTCGCCTACATTCATTTTTGCTGTTCGCTTTTCTTTATTGCTTTCACCGATTTGGTTTAACGCTCACTTGCTCACATTATTTTGTTTGAGCTTTTTCATTTTTATTTCGATTTTTGTGTTATTAATTTAAAGCATTGATCAGGATTAGTTTTCTTAAGAAAAATCTGTTAAAGTCGTTGGCTTAAAGATCACATAAAAATATTAAAATATATTTTGAAAGTCGAGGAACGTAAATAACAAAAGAAAAAACGATTTTAGTAATTGGTAAAGAACAATTTTTAAAATAAAATTGTAGTTTCTTGGGACCACCATCGATTTAAGGTATGACATTACCGAAATGAAAACAAATCCACTTTGTTTGCTGGTAAGCTGGGTCTATAGACCTGCTTAAAATCTATGGTGTAGAGCAGTTATTTAATTTGGTTAAATTAGCAGTTACTATCGATCTTAACTACCCTTAATAAAAACTAACTTTTGGAAAGCTAATAGTGCTCTTAGTTTTGATAAACGTTGGTATGTTTTGATAAGAGAATACTCCAAGGTATTTTAACTAGTCGTTTTATTATTACTTGACGGGCGGGTTGTGACATATTGCCTTGCGTTACCTCAGCTCAGGGATCTCACTTAAACAGCTTAGAGAACTGGTCCATTGTGGTACCTAAAATTCCTATGTAATTGATCATACCTGACCTAAGGAACCAGCAAGGCGTATTCAGCCTATTGGAATTTTTTCAGACAGCTACTGTTAGTTTCGGCTATCTCTCCTGGACCGCCGAAGGTAAGTCTACCGAGATGTTTCGACATTGGTCTTGCAAATGCTGGACCATAGAGGAGAAAGTGATCAATGATTGGATACGTTTATAAAGAAAATAATGTTTCCATCTCACCCTCCGCTATACAACTTTGAGAATTTATGTAAGTCCGACATAATTTTTAGCCTTACGCATGAATGCGATGGTGGCAAGATGAGCTTTGCTAAGGAAAAGTAGTTCAGTTGATCTCCTGTGTTCTACCCTAGGTCAAAATATCTTGCAGTCACACAGAAGCGGGTCGTCGACAAACGACTGCTAAGCGCTCGTCATCTTCATTGATCATAAACTAGATAGCAAGTGGACAACGGAACACCAACTCGTTTCCATTCCCATGTAACTGCTTTTTTTTTTTAGATGGACGTCTTAATATTTGATGCTAAAGACCGATCATCACAAAATTTGTTCTGCGTATTCCATGGAGGATGGAGTCATGTTTAGAAGTTCACTCAAGTGAGGAAGATTTTCTGAGAACCATTCACTTGGGAATGGCAAAAAGCGATTATTTTATATATGGCTCAATCAGTTCACGACTTTGGTCTTAGACCAAAAACACCCATTTGAAGGCGAGCCCCAGGGTTGTGCGCTGGGTTTGGAATCCGCCACGTACAAAACAACCTCAATGAAAGAAACATTTCTCCAGCCTGCTGAATTGCAGTGAAAATATAACACCAGGAGATGGTGAAACCGATTCCCCCATCGATGACGATGGAGCGGACGTTCCATTGCCCGACCATGAAGAAGTTTGAATAGCAATTTTGTTCAGGAACAAAGCTCAGTTTTGGTTGGTTATCCACGTTAATAAACAAAATAATCGCATTTGGATTGACGATCATCCAATAACTATTATTGAGACCCCATTATATCATCAAAAAGTTGGTGTTCGGTGTGCTCTATGGTCGGAGGAAATCGTTTTTCCATATTTCTTTCATATTAATAATATGATTAACGATTCTCTAGTGCCTTTTTTGATGACGTTGATGTGGACGATCTTTTTAAAAAATGGCATTACATGCCATTCAGCCAACGCAGCAATCAATTTATTGAAGGAATCTTTTGATGAACGCATCGTGATCTCTAGGATCGTGCTTTCTAACACCGCTGAACTGTATTTTGTGTGTATTTGAAGTTGAGTTCTGGGATAAGATTTTGAAATAAATTCCGTGCATATGTCTGACATACGTCTTAGTACTCCTTTTCAAACAAATTTAAGAAATAACTCCTCTAGAAACGCAGTTTTGTTACCATAGTTATAGAAAGATGATAGCAAGAGTGGCAAAATTAAATAAATGAGATCATCAACGATGAGTTAGTGTCAGACGAGTACCCATTGGTGGAAAACGTGTTTTATATAAGTAGATAGATGAATCCTATAGCTAACTTATAAATAGGTAGATGTATCCTATAACTACCCGAAATTAGCTGTTCTGGCTGGTCTGCGGTTCTTCTTCCGCATTTCATTTACCTCAGGGGGCTACGCTGGTTCTACAAAGTTTATAAAATCAACTCACACAACAGAAGTTGGACCAGTCTTTAGCATAGTTATATTCTCTCACCTACACTTCAAAATTGAAAATTTGTCTCTTTTCTAGAAAAAAAAATCAATCGCAATTTAAATATGTAATCTATTTTTATCTAAGTCCATTACAGCAATTATTCAAAATTTAAAGAACTGCACGTATTGCTTGAAAACCCCGTTATGCTGTATATGCGGGTGTCTGTTTGCCTGTGTGCCATTTTCCTGGTGTTAATGATGTTGCCAACAGCAAAATTAGTAAAAAAAAAAAACAACAGCAACAGTAACAACACCTACACAACTGCAAAGCACTGTACAAGCAATTATTTCAACATTTCTGGTGTTGATGTTGATGCTGATGCTGTCGTTGCCACATTTGATGTTTAATTTTCCTCTGGCGTCTTGCTGCTTCTTCTTCGCATTTGATATTTATTACTGACAGCATTATTGTGCTACCGCTGCAGCACATGATGCTGTTACTATGTATATATATGTATATATGTATGTACATATGTAAATACCAATTCGCAGCTGAACGCAGCTTAGGAAGGATGAAGTGACAGGCAGCTATTTGTACACCGTGGCGGTTACGTATACGCCATGTAGGCGGATGAGGCGCAGCGCATATACATATGAGATTATCTGTATATATGTAGGTGTCTAGGTGCTATTAATTTTGATTTTTACTTACACCTCGGCACATATGTATTTATGCATGTTTTCGTATAAGTTAAGCAATGTGAAAGGTATCTATATATGTGTAAGGATGGAGAACATTTGCACCTCCACAAACACTTGAATTAATATATGAACCAATAGTGAGTCGTCTAAATCGTGCTTCTTTACACATACTATGTTTACATATAACTGAAATGTCTGCAAGTTTTACTTTTCGTAGTCTTCGCAACGACTGTCTGAGTAGGCCGCCCAGCAGTTTGCTATTCAAGCAATTCTCACTCCCTTTCACTGCTCTGCCTTAGTCTAATGATAATCAAGCCATTGCGAAACCTATAAAAATGATTATTCCTACGAATTATACTAGGTGGCAACAGTAAAATATATTTCCATCGCTTGTCTTAAGTATTTTTTATCTCTTTTGCTCATCTGCTTCCATTTCATCTCGTCTTATCTTCATCTTCAACTGATTTAACTAAATCAGTTTATGACAGCTGTGTCCTTTCTAATTAAATGAGTTTTAATATTAAGAGCAAATTATGAATGCAACTTGTAGTTGGCGCTATGCTCCAGCAGCCGCCACTTTAAGTGCTACTGACACGCTTTTCACGGTAATTTATCACTGACGCAAGTCCGCACTCAAAGCGACACACTGCGAGGTATTGAAAATGATTTTACTTCAGCTATTGCAATTATAATTTTGAAATAATATAGTGCCGGGGTAGTCAAATTTAATTTATAGAGCGAAATAGTTCATTATGCTTTTACGGAATTAAAAATGATTTAGAGTGTTTATGGGGTTTTGGGGCGATACTGGTATCATTTGGTAAATTTTGAATAACGAATGCTCTCTAATCTTTTTGTACTTTTATGGGCCCTCAGGCTCAGAAATCTAGATCGAACTGAAATTTTGAAAATTTAAGTAAGTTAATGTGAATAAAAATTGTTTGTACTCTCAATATAGTGGTTCAGTTTGTTTGATTTTACCACTCATATTGATGTTCGTTCAGTCAATAAAACGTGTCAAACCTTAAGATTTAGGCTTCAGATCATTGTATAACGCGAAATATCATGAAAAAATTGAAGTCACCTGCAGTAGTTACATTAAGATTTCAAGTCTACGGGCAGGAGATCGTTGATGGTCTCCACCGATAAATGTGGTAACACTAACGGTTCTAATTAGCATTGTTTCCTGGGGATTCCCCAACGACACTTGTAGCGTATCATTGTTTTTGTTTCTCTTGCCTGTTCCTTGTTTCCGTGTTCCGTGTTCTGAATATGGACAAGTTAATCGTTTTGGGTTGTGTTATTGCAAAATACTATACGCTGCCTATTGTCGAACCTGCTGGTTATTTGCTTCACAAAGGAATAATGTTTGGTTTACGAGAATTCGAGATTAGAATCATTTATCAGAAAGAAGTAAACAACACAGTTGTTCCAGATTTTCAAGAAAAGAGGCAAAGAAATTTTGATAAATAACTGCTGATCACCGAACTGGAACAGGTCTCTCTGATAGAACTCATGTATAATTCAGTTAGTGTTATTATACGACAAGAATATTGTGAATTGTCTAAAAATGAGTCTCATTCATTATTTCCACAAAAATCATCTTTTTTTGCTGAAGATAAGCTGTACAAAGTTGGCAGGGTTGGCTACAAAGAAGACGAAAAAACCACACCCAAGCAGGTAAAAAATCAAGATTATATAACAGTTTTCTTCGGCTATCATTGTGATGCACTCCAAAATCCTTTCAACAAGCAAAACTGTCAAGAAAGAATACTATTTGATTGTTATGGGTCGTTTGTGCGAAGCTATTCGTAAAAAGCTGCCGGAGTTATGGGCCGACAACACTTGGTTTTCGCACCACGATAAGGCACCCACGCATATTGGATTGATTCTTTGTTTTTCGCCAATTTTTCAAGTAATATCGTGCTCGTGTGAGTTCTGGCTATACAGCAAACTCAAACGATCGTTCCGCGGAAAAAGTTTTGTGTGCGCTTTGAAGACTATTCCGGAAATTGACTTTAGCAACTATTTCGGGGATTGGAAAAAATGTTGGCACATTGTGGTAAAAGGGCATTACAAATTATAAACAAACTCTTACTATTTTATGTTCATATAAATTAAAAATAAATTTTAATTAGATAAAATATTATATAAAAAGAAATACACCTTTGAGGTTTTGAGTCATTTTTCGAATACAAGGTGATTCGAAAGATTTGAAACCTTGAGTGAGTTTGTTGCAAATATATAGTATTGTCGTAAATGTCCTTTCTAAGCTTAGTAAACTTATAGTTCTTCAGGGTCAAAGCCATTTAAGTAGATATGATAGATGATTCTCTTACCTTAGTCATAGTTTTTACTTTAAGTCGACAATATATTCCGCCGAACCCTTTACATTTTCTGCTATGATGGTTTTCCATGAAGAGGTCAATTTCCCATGTAAGTTACATTCTACCTTTTTTTGAACGAATTCACCATAAATCTGAAAAAGCTAACAAATCATGAAGCGTCTTTTAGAGTATTTATGAATTATTGAAACACCATTTTTAGCAAAGTTGCTGCCATTTTCAGGTTCATATAAAAAATTCAATATTATTATTGAGATATGGCTATCGATTTCCAATATATATCAGTTTCATTTTTGATTTTGAAAACTAAAAAGTACGAAAATTACTGTTTTCTGTTTCGTTAAAGTTCCGATAATGTAAAATCTATATTTCGTACTCTCTGATTTTTTAAAATTTCATATATTGCTGCCACATTGTCTATCATAAATTCATAAATATATTTGATATAACTGTGCAAATGTGCTAACTGATACACACAAGCGCATTCATGTATAGCTATGTGCATCTATTCACCTCACAATTGCAGTTATTAATATGTGAACAAACTTGCATTGCAATGTACTTACATTGTTGCAAACGCACACACATACCCACATATACATACATACACTATATTTCTGCATGTATTAAGTGATGTGAGTGCGCATATATGGCGGTAAGTGTGTGTGCCTTATGTTAGCGTCTTTATTAATAAAGTTCACAAATGCAAAATGAGCACAAGAAATGAGTGTTTTTCAGCGCCAACAACATCGTGCCTCACACATTTGCAGTTCTAGCAACTGAGATTAATAAATATGTGCGCATTGTTGGCGTTGTTTTTGTTTTTTTTTTTTTTTTTTGATTTTCTGCTTGTTACTTTTATTGCTTGGCTACAACCAACCAGTGCAAATGTAAAATATACAACATTTTTACAACTACTTCCACTTGGCGGTTTGCTTATTGTTTGTAGTTGTTGCAATTACTATTTTCAGCATAGCTTTAGTATCTGAGTTAATACTACTTTCATATACTTACATGTGCGAGTATATGTATTCGGGTGTACATAAGGGTAGGAAAAATATTAAAATTTTCTTGAATGATCAAACTATTTTTTATATCCTGAACAGGGTATATTAAGTTTGTCACGATGATTCTAACACCTAGAAAGAAGCGTCGGAGACCCTTTAAAGTATACATATAAATGATCAGTATGTTGAGCTGAGTCGATTTAACCGTCCGTCCGTCCATGTCCGTCTGCCTGTCTGTCCGTCTGTCCGTCCGTCCGTCTGTATATATACGAACTAGTCCCTCAGTTTTTAAGATATCCTTTTGAATTTTTGCAAACGTCATTTTCTCTTCAAGAAGCAGCTCATTTGTCGGAACGGCCGATATCGGACCACTTTAACATATAGCTGCCATATAAACTGAACGATCGGAATCAAGTTCTTGTATGGAAAAATTTCACATTTGACAATGTATCTTCATCAAATTTGGTATAGATTATTTTTTAAGACAACAATGTAATCTCCGAAGAAATTGTTCAGATCGGTTAACTATAGCATATAGCTACCATACAAACTGAACGATCGGAATCAAGTTCTTGTATGGAAAACTTTCGCATTTGACGTGGTATCTTCAACAAATTTGGTATAGATTATTTTCTAAGACAACAATGTAATCTCCGGAGAAATTGGTCAGATCGGTTAACTATAGCATATAGCTTCTATACAAACTGAACGCATAGTTACTAAAAGAAATTCACCTGTGAAGGGTATATTAGCTTCGGTGCAGCCGAAGTTAACGTTTTTTCTTGTTTTGGCTTCAATTCGGTCACAATCGTTGCTCGATGCGATTAGTGTCTTATCATTGAGTAAAATCCATGAATTGTTCTTCCACCATGCCGACCGCTTTCGACGCATATTCCTACGCAAACGCCTCAATACGGCCAAATAGAACTCCTTATTGACTGTCGGTCTTTCGGGAACAAATTCATGATGCACCAAACCACGAATAACGAAAAACAGTGAGTATCACCTTGATTTTTGAAGCTTTGGCGTGGTTTTTTCGTTTCGGCTCGTTTTTTCCTCCATTCCGTTGATTGTTGACTTATTTGCATGTCAAACCCATGTCTCATCGGCGGTTTTAATGCTCTCCATGAATATGGGATCGGAATTCGCACGATTAAGCATGTCCAAAGAGACCTGTTTACGGTACTCTTTTTGAAAAAAATTCAGCTTTATCAGGACGATTGAAGCAAGAACGCATTTCGTACCCAAAATATCCACCAGAATCATTCGAACGGTCTCGCAAGAGATTTCGAACTCTCTTGCCATCTCTCTAACATTTGCCTGAGGATTTCCAAGCACCATATCCTTCACATTTTTAATATTTTTATCACTTGAAGAGGTCGAAGGTCGTCCAGTACGAGGCATGTCTTCTAATTCTGCCTAAAAAAAGACTACAGTGACCTGGATTGGCGAGGCGTTTCTTACAGAGAACTCTCCCTCCAACCTTCCCTTCCAGCTTCGACCCATTCTGGATATCACAGCGCCTCTTCCCCAGCGGCTTCTTCCATGTCCCTACGCTTGCTTGAACCTTAGAGCGTACTTCATAGCAATACACATACCAGCATTGTCCGCGAGTGCAACATTTGTTGGTATAGTCCGCAGTGCACCGAGCGTGCTGATGAAAACCGCTCTTTGGACTCGTTCAAACTTCTTAGCCAGTGCAGCCTTTTCGTGTTTTATCGCCATAGAACTTTATTTCTTGACTAAGGTTTCGTAAAACTAAAACACCATTTTTGGTGAGAGTCTACAACTTTTTTCCTAATGCTTTCTATAGCAATATAAGGCAGACGATACCTTCCTTACTCTCACTTCATGTTTGACTTCCATGAGAGCTTTCTGTCAATGATAAGCCATAGGTATTGCACTTTATCCACATATTGAAGACTTCAGCACGGCTAAGCCGCTTCTATTCGCCCAGTTGGATACTTCGTTGAAGTACCCTTCGTTTAGCTCTTAGACGGTATTTAGAAATTTTCCCTTAAACAAAAAAAAAACCTCGTCAGCATAAGTAAAAATCTTATCTAAGATCAATTTCAAAAACGATAACACAAAACCATTTCCTCCATGCTGTTTTGAAAGACTCATATTGCAGATTCATCCAACAAATAATCGCTGCACAGAAAAGTGTTGGATCTAATGTTAAACTCCAGTTTAAAAACCTTCAAAAACAAACATGTTCCTTATTGCAGCAAATTATCTCAGAACCCATAAGCGTTTGTAGCCACCCTAATGCAGTTGTATGCATACAAGCTCACACGCACAATGCGATACAAGTAGTTCCAGCTATGATGAGTATTGCATGTTGCACCACAAAAATTTCGCTGCAGTTGCAGCATCGCTATGTTGCAACACTGACAGCCACATCACAACATTGCGGTTATAGTGTCGTCTCCGCTGACTGGCAGCGCGCCTTCAACGCCTACACCGCCTCTGTCGTCCACGATTCGTATTCATAAATCGTCTGCTACGCCTGCGCATCTGTCTTGATCTACACCAATGTGCTTACATACATACACACACATGTACAGTGACTCAGTTACACATTCACTCACACATATCAGCGAAGTCTCTCCGATGACTGTGTCGCTGTTGCTGCGGTCGCGGCTGTTGCGTCGAGTGCGGCTTTTGTGGGGAAAAATTAAAAATTTCAAGTGGGTTGCAAGTGGTTTCAAGGATTTCCTCATTTCCCTGCTCTCTCTCTCACACAATTTTAATCTGCACAATGAGTATGCAGAAGTGCGAAAGTATATCAAGCTTCAGCGCCAGTACAAAATACTCCGGTATGTAGTCGAATTTGTCGGTTTGTGCGTTACGAATATCGTCGTGATTTTCATGTTCTCATACTCACATATGTACATACATGTATGTTTGTGGTGGTATGCAAACATATTTTGAGGCCTATTTAAATGCCTGACTTTATATGCCAACGGATTGTATGGATATGCATGTACATGTACGTGTACTTATACATGCATATTATATATGTGTATGAAAAGAAATGAAACTTTAACGTCATTTCGGTTATGAAACCCGATAATACTAAAGAGTATTGTTAAAAGTTCCAACAATATGATATTTTTTTCTAACATTACAGTGAAATTACTCTTTTATTATTCAATTTTTATTATAGTATTTGTAATAAAAATTTCATAATCATAATCATCTTAACGAATTCTTAATTTTTTTCTTTAGAAAGGTACAATTATTCTTTAACGGGCTACATCAGTATGACACTTTCAAAAAATCGATTTTTTTCGATAGTTTATATTTTTTTATATATCCTGTGAAATCGGCGAGGGCGTAGCTTGAACAGTTTTTGAAGGGCAGAAATTTCAGAACTGTTAATATTTCGTTACTAACGACAGAACTGCATTTATATACCTGCCTTAACCGCAGTAGCTCAATATCACTAAGAATTGGGTACGTTTCTTCACCCCATCTCATAAATGATTTGACCTATGTTCGTGTTAGAGGCTTTAACCGAGACTCTCAAAAAAATTTAATGACATCAAATTTTAACACCAATAGCACCGATAGGACTGATAAGATGGTTATGGGGCTTGTTATAAAAACTTCTGAATGTGATATGACGCACGTCGTCAATTTAAAGCCAAATAGCCGATTAAAATCTGAGCTAAAAAGTGGCAATTAATGCTTCTAGATTTCCGACCCATAGATCAAAAAGTTTTGTTTGCCAGTATAACACTTGAGAGATTGAACAATTTTAGAGTAAGCGTTTCTACCCTAGATGTGGACATACTAATGTAACGGGTGATCCAAACAGAGGCACTTTTTTCAATAGCCTTTTTTGACAGATCATGCATGAGTCGTGTTAAGCTGTCATGTTATTTTTGTTCAGTATTTTTTGGCCTTTCATCATAGAAAGATTAACGCCTGAACAACGTTTGCAAATCACTCAACTTTATTACGAAAATTCATGTTCTCTAAAGAATGTGCTTGGCGTACTTCGCCCAACTTATGATCAACATAATCGGCCTACTGAACGTATTAAGCGCAATACCAGCTCCCATCTAGAGACCCTGGATTCACTATTGTATAATATTCTGCCGAATAGACCACGTTCTCGAAGACCATGGGGAATCGATTCAGTACAGTTCGAACCAACTTGAACGACTGGGCGCATTTTACGTCGAGATCTTAAATTGAAAACGTACAGCTTGTGCAAGAACTGAAGCCGCTCGACCTTTCCAAGCAACATCGCTTCCCTCTATGGGCTCTTGAAATGTTCCAAGAAGATCCTAAGGTTTCAAGCCAAATTTTGTTCAGAGTTAAGGCCCATTTCTGGTTCAATGGATATATAAACACGCAAAATTGCTGCATTTGGAACGAAGAGCAACTTGAAGAGATTCAGGCGCTGCCATTTCATTCAGAAAAAACAACGGTTTGGTGTAGTTTGTGAGCCGGTGGAATTACCGGTCAATATTTCTTCAAAAATGACGCCGGTTAAAACGTAACCGTCAATGGCGACCGTTATCGTGTCAGTAGTAGTAATCATACTTTAGAATGCCAGCGCTTGATACGAATTTAAACAAATCCTGTGGTCTTATACCTTTTCTAGTGTCTTATACCATGGGTCCTCCGAATGCCTGTGAAAGTGTTGCCTTGCCGATGCGGGAGAAGCGCAAAAAAGTGATTGTTTCTTGCTTTTGTCATTTTCTGCAGTTTTTTCGGTCTGTCAGCCCCATTCTGCAGGTATTTGCTGCAAGCACTCTGTGACCAGTGAGCATTCCAACCATGTTCACACTATATATACTATTTAGTGCCAGTGTAAGAACTTCGTGTATTTCCGATCTACCGCTTTACAAATCTCGGTAAATCGTTCCATCTCACCATTCTTGTCATGCTCCTACTCAGATCATTATGAAGACAATGCATAGGTCTACCAATGTCGGTAATGTTTCCGGCTGACAACCATACACCATTTTTGGCAATCTCGTTCACTATTTCGCTACCCTCGAAGCCATTGTAGTGTTCCAGAAGTTTATAAGGCTTCCTTATACCTATCGAACAGTATCTTCTCGCACCAACTGCGTCTTCCATATCCTTCTAATCAACTGCATTTTAATACGTTTTTATTACCTTCACTTGTATATTTGTAACCGTTTTCAGTGATATTGAAAGTTAATGCAAAAGAGGCCTTTTTGCATCGAGAGAATCGTTTGAAAGAATTTATTTGAGAGAGATGCGCGAGTTATGGCAAAACGTAGAGTTTTTGTTTATAGACGAAATTTCTATGGTGCCTTATGAGATGCTTTGCATAATCGAGTTTCTGAAGATACCGGAGGTTTGTTTTGGTGTTATGAATGTCTAACTCTTTGGTGATCTAATACAGTTACCACCTGTCCGAGGACATCAAGTATTTCAACAGCCAAAACATATGAAACCCGCTACATAACTGTGGCGACAACTCCGCCTGGCTGAACTCCAACAAAACATGCGTTACCATGAAGACACGTCATTTATGGATGAGCTTAAGGCTTTAAGAGTTGGAAGTTTGACGTTCTTCTTGGAAAAGTGTCAACAGGTAGCACTGAAGAAATATCGATTGAGAAAACTTTAAGAATTTACCCAACTTATGACCAAGTTGTTAGTCATAATGAAAAAGTTCTCCAAAGTTTTCAAGATAAAAGGACCAAGACCAACTCATTGATGCTGCATGAAATTTAAGTAATAAGGACTTAATACTATATTGAAAATATTCGTTGCAGCAAAAGTGATGTTAAGGTCGAAGATTGGCGTGTTAAAAGGTTTAGTTAAGGGGGTATTCTGGTCTAGAAATTTAAAAAAATTGAAATTTTTTTTTTATATTTTCAAAGTTTAACTATTCAAGAATATGTGTACAAGAGGATTTTTCAAAATTCAAATTATTTTCGGAGATATAGGCATTTTTCTGACCCGGCATCCAAACTGGTTCGGCCGGAACTAATCGAACAAAAGACTTTACACGAAACTTTAAACGCGTTTTTCTCAAAACTGACTTTTTCGGAACGATACCCACGATTTCTAAGGTTTTACTGGTCCAATTTATGTACTTGAAATTTTTATAGAGTCTTCTTTATAGGCTTGTTTATGGTTGGAACTAGCCCCATCCCCAAATTTGTATTTTCATTATTTTTAAAAAATTCGAAATAGTCAGAAAAAGTGATCCAAAAAAACTTTTTTTTTCAGCCAGTCGCCATTTTGTGAAAAAAATTGTTTCCCACTTTTCCGTAGTTCCGGCCATTGCGACATTATTCTAGATTAATAATCTTTTTTTTTTGGTTTCAGAAAACTAGGAGGGTTGAAATAATGGGTATGGTCACGTGGAAATTTTTAGAGACTCCCACTTCGTCGGCTCATAACTTTTGAAATTTTTTACTTTTTTTAGTTTTTAATTTTTTTCTGTACTCCTCTAAAATTAACAAATAACTAATAAAAAAATGGATATTAAAAATGTTAATTGCCTTGTTTTAAGACACTTTAAAAATTACCTGAAATTCATGCTTCTAGGTCAGAATACCCCCTTAATGGTAACATGGGCTTCGTTAAAGAGCGTGGGGTGCTATTGGTTCATTATTATTGTTAGCTTACACCAAGAATTATTGTTCACTTTTTAGTTTGATGTGCTTTAAAAGCGTATTTTTAGTTTTTTTTTAACTATATTTACTTCTAAGCTTGCTCTGAATCTTCTAACCCAATTAAAAAATGAAATCACTTAGTCGATGCATGCCAAACTGCCTTCACCAACTGAGCTATGCCTCAAGGTTATATATGTAAATACTCCTGCCACCAGCAGTCATCCTGCTAATTTTTAAGCACAAGCTTTAGCGAAAAGTTCTATACAGGACGGGTTTAGTACTGATTCAAGAGCCACCGTGTGTTTCTGCGAGCTTGCGTTATGCACAGCGCAACGAGTCGCTGAACCTTTTCCTTTATATTAACCATAATTCACTGAAGGAAGGTACAAAGTTTCATAAGTCGAAAAAAATGCCTTCTAAAAAACATATAATACGTAAATATATTAAGTACTAGTGACAGGGAAAATCTATTAATATCATCATTAGTGTAAAATTTTTCAGACTATCTCCATAGCTCATACATGTTTATACAGACCTGTTTTGCTAATTTTTTTACCACTCTTACAGCTGTAGCTGTAGCTCGTTCGTGATCAGCTGTAGAGACTGTTCCTATCGCAATAAAAAGAGGACGGCTCTCGTTCATCCACCGTGGTCAGTTAAAAAACACTTTTGAGTGACTCTGCGTAATATTGTGTCAAAATGTCAAGCCACTCGGTAAGGTAAGTGCAAACCAATACAATTTTAGTTTACACAAAAAAAATTTATATAAATTAATTGATTTATACTTACCATATATCAAAATTTTATAAGAGTTCTTTTTGAGTGAGACGGATTAGGACTAGTTTCTTAACTATTATACCCTAAACAACTAATATCGTGCCGCAACCACCGCATTCGCCTGATTTACCTTCGTGTAACTTCTGGCTATTTAGCAAATTCACATGACCACTTCGAGGACACCGTTTTGACTCAATTGAGGATATAAAAGCTGAATCGAAGAAGGCTGTGATGGCCATCATGACGGAGAAGTGCTATGATGACTGTAAAATTCTTTGGCATAAGTGTATTGCAGCGGGAGGGGATTACTTTGAAGGAGATGAAATGGACAAAATTCACCTTTCAACTTGATCACAGTAGTATATATGTATAAATGATCAGCTTAGCCTGTTTAACCATGCCTGTCTGTCCATCTGTGTATACGCGAACTAGTCCTTCAATTTATTGGCATACTGATCTGATATTTTACGTCTAACCTTTTCTCACTAACAAGCTGTTGATATGTCAGAACAGCCAATATCGGACAACTATAGCATTTAGCTGACATACAAATTGAACGATCGGAATCAAATTTTTGTATGAAAAAGTTTTTCATTTGGCGGGATATCTTGTCGACCTAGGATATTGTCCAAAGCAACGGTGTGACCTCCGAAGAAATTGTTCAGACTGAGTCACTATATCATACAGCTGCCGTACAAACTGAACGATAAAGTCCATGTTTGGTAAACATTTTAATTTGACAAGGTATCTTCACAAAATGTGGCATAAATTATTATTCAAAGCATCGCTATAATCTCCAAAGATAATATTCAAATAGAACAACTTTAACATATAACTGCTATACAACTGACCTTTCAAAATCATAATAAATTTGCTTTTCCTTGTTTTCAAAATAAATTTGAACTAAATATTTACAACAATTTCCCGAAAAGTCAAGCTCTTTAGAAACTGTGGAAATCATGACCACACCCTAGTACTAAGATAAGTAAGTAGATAAAGTAACATATTGCCAGCGCTAAGCACAGCTCATAACTATAATAAGCCAAAGCAAATCTTGTATGCTTCCAACACAGCTTGTTTTCTGATTCCACAACCGCATTATTTACATACATATAAATATTTGCTGATATTAGTACAACAAATAAATACGAGTAGTTTAACCCATTTACTGTTTTATTGTTTGTATTGCTGTGCAATAGCATTCAGGACTTATCCGTCTACTTACCGCTTTATGTACTTGGTTTTTTCAAAGAATATTTCTATTTTGTTGCTATTCTCTCGGACACACATTCACCACTGCACATATCTCCGCTCATGTGCTTTTTGTTGGCATTCCATTTCCGCTTCCCTCTTATATGCATATATATGAGCATATGCCACAATACATGTGTATATGCATAAGAGTAAGTACTTTGCTTTATTTTATTTGTGTTGTTGTGGTGCATGGCAAAATCATAATAAAGTTGTTGAACTATTTTACATTTCGCATTC
This sequence comes from Bactrocera neohumeralis, assembly GCF_024586455.1. Taxonomy (NCBI): domain Eukaryota; kingdom Metazoa; phylum Arthropoda; class Insecta; order Diptera; family Tephritidae; genus Bactrocera; species Bactrocera neohumeralis. The sequence continues at coordinate 21,042,785 of NC_065921.1, forward strand.
ATACACAGTCTCATATGCACAGTTGATGCGCAGCTTCTCAAACACACTTTTTTCCATTTTCCGCGTTTAATGTGTAATATGCGAGCACACACATACACATACACATCCATCTAGATCCCACTCTGCGCGGCTTGCATGCTCTTCAACGTCGAGAAGCTGCCACTGTTGTGTTGCTATTGTTTAAAGCGCCGACTATTGTCAATATGATATTGCGCTGCACTCAGCGGTATTAAAAATAAGGCGCTAGTGTGGCGCTGTGTAGAGTTTAAGCATTTGGGCGCCTTGCGGTATGCAACGAATGCGCTTATAAGCTTGCGGTATGCATTGTGTATAAGTCAAGTGATGTGCGCTATTTTCAAATGAAATAGAAAAAAATCTTATCAATTTGACTTATTATTTCTATTTTGGTACTTGGCCCAAATAACTGTGGTAATAGAGGTGAGGAAATGGTATTAGAAACAAAGAAATAGATATATGTACAAGTGCAGATCAGAGGTGATCGATTTTTTTATATTAAAATTGCGGGAATTGTTCTACAGATTATTTTGAACAACTTTGCCTAAAATAATATGGGTCTAAAACCGTTTTCGAACAAGCGGTTTTTTAGTTGAAGTTTGATTTCTAAGATTAGGAACTGATACCGGGTATGAAATATATTTTCCATTGAACGAATTATAAATTTAAATTAAAAACTCAAAGAGTCAAGAAAAAAGTCTTTCGTATTTTCTGAATAAATGATTGTATAAGAGATATGTATATGTATGACGATAGCCATAAGATCCATTTTTAAGGGGTTGCATGGGTTTCCTCGTGTAAAAGAGCATTTTTTCAACTATTTTTTCCTCATAAGTATAAAAAATGAAATGTTTTATACGAATTTTTTATTGTTAAAAACATGCACTATTAACGAAAAAATTCTGAAATTTTTGGAAAAAAATAATTTAATTGAGAATAATTTAACAGAGAAAATTTCGCGACATTTTTTTTTTTAAATGGTTGTAATCGAAAAAAAGTCCTTTACTCAAGTCTCTAAGAATTGCATCTCAAGGATTTGTGTACATTTTCAATTTTGTGGTTTTTTCACAAATCTCACTACATTCTTTTCCATAGTTGTTGAAATTTTTGGTTTCCGTCCGAGTGTTTCGTATTGCTGTCTACATTTTATTGCATTTTCTAGCATTATTTTAAAGCATTTCAACATATCGTCTTTTATTCGATACAAAAATTCTAATTTATGAAGGTGTTTTATTCTCGAAGATGAGCACCACAATGCCATCTTCTACCAATTTTGAATCACTATCACTTTAACTAATGAAAGATATCTGCTGGGTGTATCAGAAAATGTTAGACGGCGTGATTTTCCTGTAGATATGTGCATTCCGTTCCTAGAATAAGTTTTAAACTTTTTTGGTTCAAGAGTTACTATGGACCCTAATCTTAATTTTAGTCTTCATATTGATACCATAGTCCTGAAAGCGTCGTCTTCTGTTGCGTCGTTGTAAAGGCATGACGGCTCTTCGACTTTTACCATTATTTGGAAGTACTTTTTGAAGTATCCGTAACCGGATAACAGCTGGGTTGTGTAAAAATTCTTCCAACTTACGGCTTTTTCATAAGTCTACAGGGTGCGTTCCAAAGTAAACAGGACTTAAAAAAAACAGAACAAATGGTTTCAATTTATTTTATTCAAAATAGTCTCCTTCTGCTTCAATACAGCTTTTTGCACGGTCCAAAAGCATGTCGAACGAGCGTTTTAGCACGTTGGGCGGTATGGCCGCCAGTATGCCAGTGCAAGCTTTTTAAATAGCCCCTTCGTCTGCATAACGCTTTCCTTTCATGGGCAAATGCATTTTTCCGAAAAGGAAAAGTCGCACGGTGCCATATTAGGTGAATACGGGGAGTGGTTAATAGTTAAAATGTGATTTTTGGTCAAATAATCGTTCTTCGAATCTTGGATTCTGAGCAATTTTTGGTCGTCAGTCAATAAGTGCGGAACAAACCGTGCACACACCTTTCGTAAGCCCAAATGTTCGGTCAAAATGCGATAAGTCGATGTTTTGGAGATGTTCAATTCTATTTCCATGAATTTCAATGATGATTTTGGCTGATTTTTGATGGATTCACTCACAGTTTCGATGGAATTTCCGGTGATCACGGATTTTGATAGGCCCACATGTTGATCGTCATTTATGTTCTCACGACCACTTTGAAAACTTTGAAACCACTCGTGCACTCTTTTACGGGATAGGCAATCAACGTCATTGAAACGTTTCGGTAAAAGTTTTACTATTTTAAAACAAAATTTAATGTTGGCTCATTGTTCGAAGCACATTTTCGCACCGATAACACCAACATACTGACACTTAAAACGCAATAACTTCACTTCCAATATATGAAATGTCATGAAATTCTCACTCGATAATCAATAAAGATAGCAAATTCTTACGCACCAGTCGACATATAGATGGCACCACCAGGGAGCGCTAGATTCAAGTTAATTTGGATCACACCTTGTCGATATATTATTAGTCTGGCCGTCCATCTGCTGCGACTCTCATTTTCCCATCTTTGTTGCCATGTTGTTATTGTATCTTTCTTTATTTGTTCTGTTGTGCTCTTATTATTATCGAATATTTTCTTTAGTTCCCACAGCTTTTTCCTTTTATATGCTAGAAGGTCAATTGGGGCATTACCGCTTATAACTAATATTGCATCACCTACCACTGTTCGGGTGGGAAGATGATATTCGCTGCTTTCGCTACGGCGTGCTGGATTTGCACTCAGAAGGTTAGTTTAGGGCCCAGTCTTACGCCTAGGTAGTTTACTGTTTTTTGTGTCCTAAGAAAATCCGTAGTCGTTTGCATACTTATATCCAGGGGTATGTGCTTATTAGTAGCTCAGTTTTTTTCCGTAGCGTGCTGGAGGTTGTGTGAGTCGAGCCATGCTTGCTTCCGTATCATGAGTTTTTTTATAGCGTCGTAGCCAATGTTCCACAAGTCTGGGCATAAGATGGATCCTTTTTCAAGGGTTCAATGAATATTCCGGCTTCGAGACGAGTGTTGTACTTATTTAATAGTAATGCCGGTCGTTCTGCAGCGATTGTTTTCAGGATTTCTGCTGAGATCCCGTTTGGGCCGGGTAATTTGTTGGCTTTGAGCTTGTCAGTGGCTAGTTGCAGCTCTTCAAGGGAAAACTGGGGGTTTTGCAAAAATTGTAAAGTATGTTCTGGACCACTAGCCCTTTTTTCGTGTGTAGAGAAGAGTGCATCCACGATCTGATCCATTTTGGCAGCGTTTAAGTCAGGCGGCTTTGCTTGAGCGTCGAGTTTTTTCATTATTTTTTTATACCCAAGTCCCCAGAGGTTTTTATACTCTCGCAACAATGTTGCTAAAGGAGAGTATTATAGTTTTGTTCACATAACGGTTGTTTGTAAGTCCTAAAACTAAAAGACCAGGGTTATATATACCAAAGTGATCCTTCGAAATCCGGATGTCTGTCTGTCCGTCCGTCTGTCCGTCCGTATGTCAGTCCGTTCGTCCGTGCAAGCTGTAACTTGAGTAAATATTGAGATATCATAATGAAACTTAGTACACGTATTTCTTGGCTCCATAAGAAGGTTAAGTTCGAAGATGGGCAAAATCGGCAAACTGCCACGCCCACAAAATGGCGGAAACCGAAAACCTATAAAGTGTCATAGCTAAGCCATAAATAAATATATTAAAGTGAAATTTGGCGTTTAACGTCTACTATAGCTATGTCAACCAAATTCTATAGAGTCGTTTCCTTCAGGCATTTCCATATACAGTTCAAAAATGGAAGAAATCGGATAATAACCACGCCCACCTCCCATACAAAGGTTATGTTGAAAATCACTAATGACTAACAAAAAACGTCAGAAACACTAAATTTTACAGAAGAAATGGCCGAAGGCTTACAGGCTTTATTTGAAAATTTTTTACTAGACCCAGTATATAATATTTTCTTAACACCCTGATGACATGTACGAAATATGGGTGAAATCGGTTCACAATCACGCCTTCTTCCAATATAACGCTATTTTGAATTCCATCTGATGCCTTCTCTGTATAATACGAGTATGTATATACATTAGGAACCAATGATGATAGCGGAATAAAACTTTACACAAATACGGTATTTGAAAAATATGTAAATGACTGATAATGAAATCTCGATTATCACTTTATTGTGCGAGAGTATAAAATGTTCGGTGACACCCGAACTTAGCCCTTCCTTACTTGTTGTTATTATCCTCGCGTAGTTTCTCCCACTATCAGAGGTTTTGATGATCCGAATATTACATGTCATTACTTGTTTCATATATGATCCAAAAAATATATCGTTGAGCCGCTAAGTTGTAGTTTTCAGAAATATTTCGACACCAGCCACCACATAATAATAGGATTTCAGTATGATATTTAAAAATCTAAAACTTTTTTTGCATTTGGCGTAGTGAGCTACTAAGTCCAGGGCTGAGCATACCACAAATATGAAACAAAAGTTGACTCCAAATATGAGATAATCCACAACATAATGTGTAAAGTCACTTCTAATTGTTTACGATCTCGAAATTATGCCAACAAACAAAAACTTTATTCAATAATTTACTTTGAACTCCATATTTCCATGCTCTTCTTTCACTTTGCGAAGATGTAAATAAATAAATTTGAGCACTACTACAACAAAAACATCGATTTGTACTCATGCTTCCGGTCATTTTAACACTTTCGGCCATTGCAGTCAACTTTGCCGTTATAGTTTTTACGAAAGTATGTACAAGTATGTCTGTGTGTGGTTTTATTGGGACTGTTGTAGTTATTACTGTTGGAAAAATCAAAAACTTTCAAACAAATTCCCTCGTAAATCTTTGAGAATAGTTTTTATGGCGCTAAAAAAGGGTAAATTATCATACCCCTGCTCGCTAGCGTAGCACACACACTCGTATATGTGCGTATGTATAAGTCACGGCTGAGATTAGTTTTGGGTGACAAACGAACTGTATTATATTTGTGACTGCATCACTCCCCAGCATCTCTAGCCACCCACCCACCCACACATAAGTAAATACTACGAACAGTTGCTGTTACCAGACACCACACATGCACTTTAGCTGACACACACCGTTATTTGCCGCCACTTTTCGGTAACTATTTTCGGAATGACGAAAGAAAAACTATGAAAAACTACGCCAATGCCGACAGCAGTTCAGCAGTTGAATGGTTTAGAGCAGCCACTCGGCGCATATCATATGCACATACACCGAGACGCACATGTTTGAGTGTGTGAGTGTGTGTGCGTTTGTGTTTCGACAAAAAATCAAAATGCAATTTCACATTTCTAAGCCATAAAGTTCGCATAAAAATTCCATTGGTTTGGTGGCTTGCAGACTCAGGACTCTGCTGCTTGCTGACTTCTTCGGTTTTTCGTTTTTGCTCGCTTGCTTACCTCCTCGACCTCAACGCAATCCATCGTTGTTATTGCTGTTGTTTGTTGCTTTGGTGTTTCGTATTAATGCCGTAGTTACCAGTGGGTGATGTGCTGTTCTTCGGGCGTACAGATTTAATGGCACGTTTGCTGCTGGCGCGGTTGAGCTCTTGGTTTATAGTCGAGTCGAGCATACATCGAGTGCGGATGGATTTGTTGGCGAAATGCGTGGAAATAACCTGTGACTTGGCGAATATATGAAATGTAGTCAAGTGGAAAAGGTGTGTGAGATTTTTAAGCACAATTTGTATTTGTATTGAAGGACAAAATTTATTGAAGACTTAATTATGGATGGAAATAAAGCATTAGGAAATTAATATGAGCATGCTTCGTTTAATATTCAATATTTTTCTTGACCACTAATTATATATCAAATCATCACATACATATATATATGACTGGATATATGGTATATATATGACTGAAAGGATAAGCCCAATCTAGATCTCAAAAAATGTTTAACCTTAACTACTTATATTGAGGGTATTTGTATATTAACACACAAAAAGCTGGTTACTGGGTTAATCTTTGTAATCACCTTTTCCAAAAGGCCTCAACGGGCAATGGTGACTCTAGAAAATTGTGTTATCTGAAAGAAGGTAAAAAGCGGGTTATCGATCTATATACAACTCCTCAACGAATTTAACACAGAAGTCCCAGTGGAAGATTTTTAATGTAGTTTCAAAAGTTTTCACAAGAATCTTGTTTTTATTACAACCGATTTCGATAAACATTAAATCCATTAAACGGTTATGATAGAAATAACTAAAAATGTCATAGTTGTCGTAAGAAGGACACTAAAAACCACAAGTTTAGCTATAGAGATGATCTACTAAGCTTTTTTTGTGGATCAGTTCAGAAATCAGATAATGGTCGCAGGCTACTCGCTATAATAATGTAACCATGGAAAATTGGTTACCAGTTGGGGTTATGCTTTTGGCTTGGGACCCGCCATGTAAACATAATATATAATTCCAATGAAAGGTATATGGTATTCCTGCGAAACTCATACATTTATGTAGAAAGTATTTGAACACAATCATCAGCTCCGTCAAAATCGGAAACGACAGCTCCGGGCCGTTCGATAACAGACAAAGTCTGTTTAATCTAAAAGTACAACTATGCTAAGGTACGCGGTTAATATTGACGTAGAAGATCTTAATAATAGAGCCGTAAACGCAACCTCGGGCACAATAGACTTAAGGTCGCGTTGCATTCCTCGTCTAACTCAGCGCAGTCTATCCAGCCTAGAAAAAGAAGCGAGGGAGGTTGGTCTTGTGGTGGACGTGAACAAGTACTTGGAGGAGAGAAACAAAGATTCTTCCCGACTCGTGAACAACGTCACTATTGGGAGCTATAAATTTGAAAAATTGAAGACAGCAGATGATACTTTGGGATCGCTAGGCAATTGATAAGCAGATTCCTCTTTAGACGAACAAAAAGTCTCTCATCCTTCCCAAAATAATAAGAAAACGCTATGAGCATTCGAATGAACAGTTCTCCGCAAGACCTTTGGAGCTATCTGTGTGAGCGATGAATATCGAAGAATCTAGAAACACGAGCTGTATGACCTCTAAGACGACATGAATCTTGTTAATCGCATAAAAATTCAATGAATGCACTGGTTAGGTAATGTCGTTCACTTGGAATCTGATGCTGCTGCGAAAAGTTCCTTCGATTCGAGACCCATGGGTGGACAACGAAAGCAAGAGCGTCCACGCATCCAATGGAAAGACCAAGTTCACAGCGACCCATCTGTACTTGACATGTATAACTGTTGTGACGTCGCAAAGGATAAAGGCAGCTGGTGAAAATTTGTGTTCAAAATCCAGGCTTGCCAGGATTATAGTGCCAAAGAGCATGAAGAGGACATCTAAACGGTGATTCATTTCGAGGTTCTCTACTTTTTTAAAGAAAAAACACAGAAACTGCAATATAGGAATATTTATTATCAGTCGAAAAATCATTCTTTCACAATTATTTTTTGAGGATTATCTCTTTCAAATGTTGGTCGCGGGTACTTCTTCAGATGCTCATCAACCGCTAACGAAAAGCTAAATATTTCCAAAAATACTTGAGAACCAATTTCTGATAACCCTTCGTACAACACATATATAATAATTGGTTGAATTTTGCAAAAATTCATCTTGCCCAAAAATCAGCCAAATAAAACTCATTTATTTAAATATGGAGAAAATCTTATTTCTATCTGTGCACTGGATATGCATCGTATGACATTCAACGCGGTAATTACGCTCAATTACTCAGCCGACCAAGTGAAGGAAGCATTCGGTCAACCGAACGCAAATACAAACAATCATGTGGTGAATTACTTCAGCGGTTACTTGGTGCGCCAATTTCACGTATTCGTAACATACATACAGCTGTCAGTAGTTACGGGCGACCGCTCCTCCACCCTTATAAAAGCTCGCTGCCATTCCCGTAATTCAACTTCAGCTTTTAGCTATCTGATTCACTCCACAACTAACCTTTTCGTCGCCTTTGCTTTCATTTGATTTGAGTGCACATTTTTGTGGTGAAAAACCTTCTAAATTCACTGTTGCTTATTTGGATTTGGGTAGTCCGCTCCCCATCACCGCCTTGATCATTTATCGTCTCTTGTGCTGGTATCGCGGTGTCGGATCCGCCTGCATTGTTAGTTGCTGCCGTTGTGTTTGCCGCAGTCTTTGGCACTTGGCTTGAAAAAGCCTCGACACTTTTGCGTTTTCGTAATTAAATTAGTGTCGACATTAGTTGCCGTTTGCTCTGGTTGCCACCTTCAATTGCATACTTCAACAGTTTGCCATTCTTTGCACTTTGCTTTTTGTCCATTGTTTGCCTGAGCATATCCTTGCATTTGTCTGTCTTGCGTCCACCGCTCGGCTGGCTACCCAGGTATATATGTAAGTATGATTTTGTGTGTGGTGGTAAAACGTATCGTTCTATCACTTTATGCCGTTCTTCTCCATTCGCCGCAGTTCCTCTTTTTTCTACATTCTATCTATTTTGTGGTCATTTTTGCGGTCATTTGTACTTTTAATGGCTGTTGGCTTTGGAGATGCTCGTGCTTTTGTGATTTTCGACGTTTAATTGGGATTTATATACACATGTACCGTTATACCTACATTTGAATATCGCACATAAGTGCGGAATTTGTTCAACTGATTATTCGTACTTTTCTGAATTGTACTTTAGGGGTTTTGGTTGGGGCTGTAAATATTAAAGATTTGTTCGGATTAACATTCACATAGCTGCTGGATTTTATTGTGAGATATTTGATATGTTTTATTATACCAACAACTCGATCGTATTTTATTTGATGTTGTAAATTGTTTTTGGAAGGTATACTTAACGCTTAATATCTAGCCTTTCGAGTAACTTAGGTACATGAGAACTGGTTTATTGTTTTAGTCCTTCAAAGCTTCTTCAATCAATCACAATGAGGTAAATCTATGGCATAGGTTAAGTTTTACCGCTACTTCCAAAAGACTTTTATTATTATACTAAAAAAACGTTTTTGTGAATCCCGAATCAGTGTTTTAGATGGTGATAATATTCCTCAGCGATTTTGTGTGTGAGACTGATCTATTGAGAAATCTCAACCGTAGCCGTAGTTCCGTTACATTCCTCTATGTACTCCTTAGAATGTCTTTGGCTCTTGGACGTGGACTGCTATATGTATATAGTCCTTTGTGAAGCCATTCAAAAGAAAAACTCCTGTATTCGAACTTAAAAATTAGCAAAACGCTTAGTAGTCAATGCGAATTTGCACAGGCGTTTAATTTCCATTCCCGCCAGCTCGGTGGGATGTAAGAAGGTAAGCGCACCCAAGTGTTGTAAGTCTTTACCTCACAAAAGCGGGACAGTTAAGCAGGAAGTGTTGAGTAGTTTCCATCTCATCAGCTTTTGCAGATGGCGCCTGGTAGAATTCCCAGCCTTACGGAGGCCAAAGGGATCACTAGATTTCTTGCCAACGATCTTGAGCCAAAAGGCTTTTGCGACAGCTCCCTTGCTAGCTCATCAGCTTTACAGTTTCGTGCCATTCCGCTGTGGTCTGGCACTTTTCCAGTCTTACCAATGCTATGGATGCGAGGTTAGGCACTTTCCAGCCCTGAACGCACTGTTCGTGGCTTTGCTATCTGAGTGGATGATCCCTCCTCTGAAGGAGGCTACACTCCGGAGCGGTAAATCTATTCTATCTATCTGGAAGACACTGCAATAGTCAGGAGGTCTGAAACTGGAGTTGTCGGCAGACCCCTCCACCAACCTTCCCCCCAAGCTTTGACCCATCCGTGAAGAAGCTCACTGTCCCTCTCCTTCAACGCTTCTTCCCACCAGCTACTTCCTCGTCGGTATGTGGGTAGAGAAAGAGCCGCCTGAGTTCAATTTGGCGAATCCATGATCCAAGTGATCCGGTATGAAGACAAAGTGAGTAAGGATATTCGAGTGTTCACACAGTTAAGAAAGCACTGTCTAAATTACGGTCGTACATTGTCGAAACTTGAACTTATTCTATGATTGGGCGTTGTCTTCAACGCTAGACACCTTGCGTGTATAAAAACCAAATACTAACTCGCAATTTCAAACCTTCTCAGTTAAAAGCCCAGCTTCAGTCCTTATTTCTTCAATCAGTCAATACAATTGCATTTATTTCTCTTCAAAATTTTTTGATTTGGTAAGATTTTTGAACGGTTTGTTGAAAATGTTGTCATAGGGTTTCAATTCTTGTTTACTGTTCTGAAGTTTTAGGTATTTTTACACCACGAAACACACGCTTTTAGTATAGATATATTGGTGGACTCTAAAACAGAATGACCAAACAATATAACTCCGAAGCCATGACAATAATATGAATAAAAACTACACAAAAATTGAAACTATGAACGACAAAAAGTAACCCCGAAGATAGAAGAATAGTCATCGCCTAGTATCTGTGGAAATTTGACCTTAAATACTTATATGCGAAGAACAGATGATCACCTCAGTTAGGTAGATAGGTAGGTAAGACATTGTGAACACCGGAACTGAAATTTTCTTACTGTGTTATATGCTCTCCGCGCCATCTCTCACTTCCTGAATGGTATGTGCTCCTGAAGTTCATCAAAACAACATTTTATATGTACAACTTCTGAGCCATCGTTAAGAAACTCTCATCCGATAATTGGACTCTTTTCTCAGAGGAATTCTTGCATTCGCATAGAAGATATTTATAATTTCTTCTTCTTCTACCTCTTAGTAGCTTCTACAATAGAAGTTGTATGGTAACCGCAGTCTACAGTCTCTGATAAATCAGTGACAAGTTAGAACTCCTAGCACTTATGTCATTCCTTTCGTCGTTCTATCAGTTGTCTGTTTAAAAATGCATCATCCAAATTTAGGAAGGTCTTTTATAAACATACATATGTATAATCAGACCATTATTATCTGATAATATCTGACATGGATATTCCAGTGAGAAAACTTTGCTTTGGTTCGTAAATTCTAATCACAGAACACATTCAGGTTGGGATCCTTTTTTTAACAAAATTATCCCTGAACATCTGCTAGTTAGTTCAAATTTTATTGTGGCATGTGATAGAACCTGAAAAATTTGTAAAAGTAAATCAAATGCTTGCTGAATTTTTCTCATTATATTTAATCTCTGTAACGGTGTTATTTCTATATATTTACTTCTAAACTTCGGTCGGTGACTTTGGCACAACGTGAATTTCGTCGCAGATTTCCTGGCCGTCCGACGCCTACTGGTGAAACACTGCGACGTTTAGCCGCTCGCCTCGAAGAGACTGGCACAACACGAGATGCTGCCAGGGGTGGCAGACCCAGGAGTAGCCGTTCTGCAGAGAATATTGCTGCTGTTGCCGAGGATGTCATGGAAGCGCCGTCGACATTGACCAGACGACGTGCCAAGCAAATGGTTATCAGTCGACGATGTTTACAGCGAATTTTATTACAAGATTTGAAAATATTTCCGTACAAAGTCCAGACGGTGCATCAGCTGTTAGCTGCTGACCGCCAATCGCGTGTAACATACGCTCAAGCCATCCTTAATCACCACCAAGAGGAAGATGATTTTTCATCAAAAATAGTCATAAGTAATGAGGCCCATTTCCATCTTAGCGGGTACGTAAATAGGCAAAATTTACGCTTCTGAGGCACTGAAAATCCGCGTGTAACCCACGATGAGCCATTGCACCCGCTCAAACTCACTGTATGGTGTGCTGTTTTCGCTAGAGGAGTCATCGGACCTTTTTTCTTCGAAGACGTCGTTGGCCAAACGGTTACTGTGAGTGGTGACCGCTACAGAGCAATGATCAACGATTTCTTTTTGCCGCATTTTGATGAATTGGGATTGGAAAACATGTGGTTCCAACAGAACGGTGCAACGGCACACACTGCACGTGCCACAACCCGGGCGTCTAATCTCCCGTTTTGGCGATTTGCACTGGCCAAGAAGATCGCCTGATTTGACCGCTTCAGACTTCTTTTTGTGGGGCTTTTTGAAGTAGCGGGCTTATGTCAATAAGCCTCAGACTCTTGCAGCTCTTAAAGACAATATCCGTCAAGAATGTGAGGATCTATCGCCGGAAGTTCTGGCCAAAGCGATGCAAAATGCCATAAAAAGGGCTCAAATGACAATCAACTGCGGCGGCCATTTACATGATATCATATTTTTGACTTGCTGTAAAAAATTTAAAAGACCAAATAAAAATAATCCACAAGCAGAATCAAAGTTTTTCATTTTTTTTTTTAAATTATTGAAATGTATGTTCGTATGTTCATGTTTGGATTTTCGCTTTTTGCTGCCTTTCTAATATCCGCAAATTCCTTTATGGTTTCGTCTTCTTGGTATATGCCGGTGTCTGAAATGCTATAGGCTAACCAACACCCATTACAAGCTGACACGCATACATATGCATACAAATTTCTTGCCCAGTTGTGGTTAGGAAAACAGCATTGCAGGTCAAGGTGTTGGCAAGGTTTGCTCCTTGATATGTCAGTATTTTGGAAAATAAGAAAAAAAGCAAGCATATGGGCAACAGTCTAAAAGCCCAAAGTTCGAGACCAGACATTAAAGGTGCTTACTATAGTTATATGCGAGTGATTCTATTTTATTTTCTCAATGTATCCATAAATTCATACCATAGCCTGTTTTGACGAAGAACTTTAAGTATCGGTTTACTTTAAAATCTTTCAGGAAAAAGTTAATTATGCTCAGTCTCGACTGATATCCTAAAATTAATTAGAGTTTTTTTTCAAATAATCTTCATTCATTCTCATTATTCGAAGTCATTTGTTGAAAAATACAGACACGTTATAGAATCTTCAATGGCAAATTTGTAATAATAAATATTCCAATTCAAACTGACCGAGGGCGTTATTCCATCTTTCATAAAATAAAAGCCCATTGACCTATACTATACAGCAATATATCTATACTCCGATACTCTCCTTTACATATAAAAACTTCTAAGTATGTATAAAAACTGTAAATGGCAAGTTTGGAGTTTTGTTACTACAATACATGCAGCGGACTTTTTCTACTATTAAAGTCCGACACAGGATATTGCATATTTGCACGCTCAACCAAAAGCTGTGTTGGTGTACTGAAACACACATAAAAGTGAATATGAAATGTTCTGACTAGTGGGTTGAATGAGCTTTGTGATGGATTGTAGGCCTTTAGTGGTTTGGTTGTTCTATTCTAGTTGAGCAAAAAGAACTAGAGAAATGATGGTGTTGCTCCAACTAGAGTTTACATGCAGAAACAATAAAAAATACTTTGGAATACATTCACGTGACATAAAAGTGAAAAAATATATACTGTATGTTCGTATACCATATACGGGACGTTCAAACATTTTTTCAAGTTTTCTTTAGTGGACGATAAGACATGAAGGATGCCGTCTCATGTAGGAGTTGTCCTTTATGAGAGCAGCTATATCTTTGGAGGATCGAATAGCTTACAAATTCACTAGTAGAAAATCGTATTTCAATTATGGTTAGGGAATGTTCAAGCCTGCGCTTAAAAGAACCTTTCTAATAAACTTCAGTTTAAGAACATCAATTGTTTAAAGAGGAAGTTTTTAATCAATAGATTTTATATTATATGAGATCCTATATGAGGCTAATGTCCCGCCAAACAATCGATTCATTATTGTTCGAATAAAACTGTACAATTGAAGTTATCTGTCGTTTAAAATAACGGTTAAAGGTTTATAAATTTAACAAAGGCTGCCCACCTAATTAAGAGTTCCATCACATCTGTCCAAGTTTTGGATTAAAAACTAGACATTTACTATTGTGTTAAATATTATCTTTATATAAGACTCTTTCTGAAAATTGTCAATTTGGCATTAAAAAAACGAACATTTTTACCTAAACAAACGATTTTTTTTTTCAAAATTACACCATTTTATTAATTTTTGATATTTTTCCAAAATCGTAGGTCATTGTATACGAAATACCTTTAACTAAAAAAAGCTTTTTGAATTTTTTTGTTTTAGCTACTCATTCGGCCGGAACCATGTCAGCAAAAGTGGCACTTTTTTTTTACATCTCTGAAGACAGCACATAACTCCGTTCTTTTTCAACATTTTTGTAAAAAAAAATCTTAAAATATAGCTGAAAATATACTTTATTGTATCCAAAGAACTTCGAAACATACGATCGAGTACTTCCCTTTAAAAAAATTCAATCGCCTAATTTTTCATGGCTTGCACTGGTATAGCCCATTAAGAGGTTTTTATAGTCAAGAAAGAAAAAAAATCGTTTTTTATGCCTTTAAAGTTTAAATTTTTAAAAATCTGTCTACAATATGATATTTTAAAAGTCAAAGCTTTGTTTTCGTTGTCTTCAGCGTGCATTGCATTTATTCTGCCTCGGATTCGTCTAGCGAGGCTGTTAGCTTGGCCAAATCGTCCACTTTTTCGTTGCCGAAAATAGCCGAGTACTCAGATTATTGATAAGTTGAATTGTTAAGAATAAAAGTGAGCTTAAGCCTTTCTACAATTGTTGTTGGTGGTATCGACAAAGCCAGCATCTCCACCTTGCTATCCGTGGATATAGTTTTTTGCATCCTCGCGTAGTTATTCCATAGAACATCATATGCCTTCTATTTACATACCGCTTACATCCAAACGTGCAGCTAATTCCTATATCACCCAGATCTCTAATCTCTGAGTACATGGGGCATTTTGCAATTACATGCACCCAGTCCTCTACCCGCACCCCACTAAAATTCCCTGACATATCAGATAGGTGCCTCTGATGAAGAAATGCATTCACTGGCCCATGCCCTGTAAGCAGAAAACCCAAACTCAGATAGAATTTGAAGTTTGGGTTACTCTCAACAAACCCGACATCCTGAATGTACTCATAAGTCACTCGGCTGTTAGGGCTATTGTCCAAAGGGTCTTGCCACCTACACCTGACTTTATCATCCAGAAGCCACCTGCTCTCTAGATATCCCTCCCTCTCCTAGTAATTCCGCAGCAATTACTCACTCAAGCCCTTTCTTAACCTGAATGCTAGTACTGTATGACAATCAGCTCAAGAGGGGAACACCTAACAAAACCTGCATAGCAACCGTTGAGACCGTGCTGCATACAGGCAAATATTCATCGTACAACTCTGTATGGAGCAGAGTTTTTGGCACCCCAAGACTGTTGTAGCTGCTTCTTATCATACATTGTCTGTATAGACGTGAACTAATACCTGAGTTTTTGAGTAATCATTCTAAAATTTTTAACACGTTCATTTCTGCCCAGTAAACTGTCTCGGAACCGCCAATATCGGAGCACCAAAGCAAATAGCTGTCATACGAAGAGACCGATCGAACTCAAGTTTCTGTATGAAAAATACTTTTATTTGGCAAGATACCATTAAGATTTTTGACATGGATTATTGTTCAAGACAGTAGACAAGACGGTCAAAATCAAGGTTAGGTGAGGTTAGATGGCTGATCCCTTAGCGTGGCTATAAAGGTCTTTCTGAACGACATTTTTTGCTTAGTAAGGGACTCCATTCGCTTTTTTGAGTTGGCTGTATATCTTAATAAGAAGTTTTGTTTACTTTCAAAAGTCTAGGGAAGTATGAAACATCAGCATTTATTTATATTGCATATCTACAGACGAAATTTCAGTAAAATTTTATTTAGACTTTTTTAAGAATTTGATGCTGACTTTATATTAAATCTTTTATTATTCAGGTTTCTGAAAATCGTGATTTTGCAAACTAAGGTTTATCTGCAGTCCAGATCCTGTTATAGTTGCATGTTCGCGTACTTATAGCCGCAAGTGTTATGTGGCAATTTCTACCTAAAATAGACAAGCAATGTAATGAGTGACTCCATGAAAATGATGCCAAATAATTTTACCATTTTATTGCTTTTGTAGTTGGTTAGCAGTAATATGTGCCAACAACAGTAATTGGTATGTGTTTCAGTAAGCATATTGTCATAAATACATACATACATATATGTATAGAAGTATATGTACATATGTATATTGGCATATGTGTCTATTTGTATGAACATAGGCGTATGTGGTCGTTTATAATACACTTGAGAAAGCATGTTGCATGTTAGAGGGCGTAAATGAAAATGCCAACTGTGTTTCGCAAGGAAATAAACATACATATATACCAATATATATATATATACATATGTACATGTATTTGCTGCTGGTAGATAGTTCTGTTCAGTTTATTTATGTGTGCCTGCACATTTGGTTGCGTGAATTGGGCTGCACCGGAAATGTGATACACTGGTACAGCGTGCAACTGTATGCCATGTTGCACGAGCAAGTGCACGAGCAGTCACAGTTGCTGGCAAACCAACAGAGTCACATACACACAGCAATAACGCATATCTACGCAATTTTCCATCAATGTCCACTCCCACACAATCACAACCACACATACACACAAACACACACACACACGCGCGCGCATAGCACTGCGGCTCTGTTTGGCCATTGCAACTGTTTTTCATGTTGCAAGCGGAAACGGAAGTGAATCTACTCTGAGCGACCCAACGGATGTTGTTTCTGACGCACTGCCATTCTCTCGGCCTATCGCTCACAATAAAAGCCCTTTGGCCATGCTTTGCTTAATGAAAAATTCGTCTGCCAAAAAATCCTCAAATCGATTGGCACCCACAGCTCACCATGTAGCGCCGCATATAACGCAAAATGGACTGCACCAACACCAAGTACAATAGTTGCAACAGCAACAACAACAATAATTGCATACTTGGTAAGGGTATATGTGCGTTTGTATGGGCATCGAGTTGAAATAATTCGTGCTTGCGATAATTGCGGGCGCAGGCAATCAGTGACAGTCGGAGCTTATGTGTCGGTCGTCAGGTCAGTAGGCAGCAGTCAGTGCCTGCTAGCAGCAGTGTCAATGGTCATTTATTTGGTTCATTCGGTTATCGGCAGTTCGGCTTGATTTATATGTACATAGAGCTGACTTTTTTCCCCTGAGCATGTTTAATGGCGTAAAGTGAGTGAGTAAGACGAGAGTAAGGTGTTGTAATGGATTGGATTGTGAGGGCGGGAGGATTAAGTGTAGGGTTATGCAGTTGCGTTGTAACTGGTGTTCCATTTGGGATTGAAGCATATTCATAACTGAGCTTAAGCAGAAATTTAATTTTAAAAAAATTTCCTGTAGTCCAAATATGTATGCATATACGCAAACTTCAAAATTATACAAAGTCCTTGTACACGCATTACTTGGTACCCAAGAGAGGTTTGCGTTGTAGATGGGCGAAATCGGAGCATTGCCATGGTACACAGAATGACGTTAACAGGAAACTTGAATCTGCTAAACCTGAACTACTACCAAATCATATCTTATCTTTATCACGAAACCAGCGGATTAGGTATTACTTCATGGGAGAGAAAAAGCCATTTAAGTCTCTTCTATTATTCACTGACTCCTAAGCTATTGTAAGTTTCTTAGTTTTGTTTTAATTAGAGCTGACGCTACGCTGACAGATTTCCATTTATCAAAGGACTGACATATATGTGTTGTCAAATTTTCCACCTTTACACTACCGCGCAGTGAAGATTTAGAAGATTCCCTTATGTTTAAAAGAACGGGGGCACTAAAATAATAAGTTTTCAGAGTCTTCTATGCACTCTGTACAATAAAGATTAACGTCATGAATAATTTGGAAAATATACTTTCTTTCGTCCGCATATGCAATTGTTTTCACATTTTTTGGTTGATGTATTCTTAGCACCCCGTCTAACATCAAGTTCCATAATAAAAGGCCTAAGGCCGAGCTTTGCGGTACTCCACTCGCAATGGTGTAGCTTTGACTGCCCACGTCAGTGTTAACTAACAATCTCCTATTTTCAAAATAGCTCATTATAATAATTACTAGATACTAGGGAGCGCGTAATTCATATAGATATTTGATTATATTTGCCCCCAGAGAGTTGGACGTAATATTTTTTTTTTTGTCACCTTTCCACCTTTTGTCACTTCGTCTCTTAGTCCATCAATAGTGGCTTTCCTTTTTATAAAACCGTACGGTCTAATAATCCTGCGAAGTTTTGGATTCCTAATTCCAAGCGGTTCTTTAGTTTGCTTTCGTAAACCTTTCTAATCGTGTCGAGCATACACAAAGGTCTTTAAGATAAAAGTGTCAGAAACTACCTGACCAATTTCAATGAAATTCGTAACATTATATTTCTATCCATACATCACAGTGTGAAAATTGGCAAATCGAACTACAATCACGCCCACTTCCCATATATTTAATTTGTTTAATTTAAATTTTTAAGTTCTTAGATACCGAAAATGTGGACTTCAATACATATAGCTAAATTTTACGGAAATTATCAGTAAAGCTGTGTGGGTCATATTTTTACTAAATGAGAATAAAGTTATAATATTTTTGAAATAAAATTAGCGTTTTCAACACCTAAATCTTTTGGGCGGGCAGAGCACGGGCTGAGCACATTCTATGGTTTAAAAAACTAACAAATATTCGAGCCAGGCTTAGAGTAAGAATACGACTTCCTTTCATTCAAGACATCTTTTGCTGACTTAATATCCTATACTTCCTGAAGTTATACAACTTTTTCTATAAGGTCAGAAACAGGTTACTACTTTTGCAGTCTGACTTTTGCAATCTGTACAAATATATTCATTTCATTATGCCTTGCTTCCGATCAAATAACCGCCTTCTCTTCTAATGGGTTTGCTATACTAATTATAATTTTACATACAATGATACTTGTCATGCAGCTTCAAGCAATGCCATAGCAATCATCCTTCCTAATGGTAGAAGGCAGAGTGCTTTATACTCTTGCAACATGTTGCTATAGAGTGTAATAGTTCTGTTCAACTAACGGTTGTTCTTATTTCCTAAAACTAAACGAGTTTGATAATGGGGTTTATATCGTAAATGTAAATGGTCAGGATGAAGAGGCAAGTTCAAAACTGGGTAACTGTCTTTTCATTCCAATTGTATTTGGTATAGGGGATCGCAGTAATAAGGGGCATCTATGGGCTAAACAATTTTAGAAAAGTTGAAGTGGCTCAGCCCTCAAATTGGTTTAATGTAAAAAGTATCTTCTAAACCAATTAACCTAAAAATAACACATTCGCTCTGGACAAATCCCTCTATCATCGGTGTAAAAATTATTTAAATGAAAAGATAATCCCATCAAATCAATAACTAAATATGGCAGAAAAATAAAATTTTACACCCAATAAGGAGAAGGCTAAATAGAAGCCTGACACGATGGACGTGGCACCTTCTACTTTTGGGTGAAATCACACATCTCAGAACTCGCAACACCGGGTGCGAAATGGACGAAATCGGACTGCAACCACGCCTACTTCCTGTATAACACAATATTAGATTCCATCTGATTCTTTCCTTTCCAATAATAATGCCTTTAAAGTATGCCACCTTATGTCCAAGAATTTTCCAAATTCAACAAAAACTGTTCAAACTCATAGGTACTGAATAATTGGACCCTTGTACCTGTAGGTGACCTTTTATCGTAAATATCGATCAATGTGTGAGATATGTATATAATTTGCCACATATTTCAGCCAAAATGTGAGCTAAATGAAAATGAGAGTGTTTTTTGATAACAGTGTATCTTTGAAAGCACTTTTCGGGCGAGTATCGAAAAAACATTGAGCATCCCCAAAATCCATCGAATGAACTCGTGAGAAATGTCGAGCTCTCTTGCCATCTATCTAATACTTGCCTGACGTTTTTCAAGCACCATAACCTTCACTTTTTTAATATTTTCATTAATTGAAAAGGTCGAAGATCGTCTAGAACAGGCCTGTCCAACATACGGCCCCGGGCCACCATCCGGCCCGCCATCTCTTATAGTCTTTGGGCATCCCAGTTGTATAGGCCTGAAACACGTGATGGATAAAGTAGTGCAGACAGTTAATTTTATACGCGCAAGAGGGCTTAACCACAGACAGTTCCAGGCTTTTCTGGCTGATGTCGGTTCAGATCACGAAGACATTGTACACTTCAGTAGCGTTCGCTGGCTCAGCAGAGCAGCCACACTAAAACGATTATATTCCCTGCTGGACGACTTAAAGATTTTTCTTGGCAACAAAGACCAAGAAATTACTTTCCTTACTGATGAGGAGTGGTTGGCTGATCTGGCTTTCCTGGTTGATATAACTAAATATCTTTCTGATCTTAACTTAAAACTACAAGGGAAAGACCAACTATGCACACAGTTATACGAAAAGCAGCTGGAACAAAAGCAGTTGATTCATTGGGAGACCTTATGTACAAAAAAGCAAGATACCCTGGATTTTGACAAGTACGTGTTGATGTTACAAAGATTAAGGAACGAGTTCGACGACAGATTCGCAGACTTCAAATCACAAACTCCCTCCATGAAAGTATTTCAAAATCCATTTGATGTTGAAATTGAAGGCGCTGCGCAGAGTTTACAGCTGGAGTTAATAGAATTTCAAAGCAGATCTCATCTAAAAACAGCATATAATAATTGTCTTCCAAACTTAATTGAATTTTACAAAAAGTATATTACACCCAGTCAATACCCAAACCTTACTAAGCTGGCTATTCAACATATTTCTTTATTTGGTAGTACATATGTTTGCGAGCAGCTGTTTTCTCGCATGAAATTTAACAAATCAAAAACCAGATCATCTTTATTAGATAGCCATCTTAAAGGCATTTTGCGCATAGCCACTTCTAAAACTCCAGCTCACATAGATGCGCTGTGCAAACAGAAAAAATTTCAGACATCTCATTAATTTGATTTTAAGAATAAGAATATCTTTATATGCTAAGGCCATAGTTACATTAATAATAATATATTAAGATTTATGTGATGTTGCTTATTATAAATAAATAAATATACCAAAACTGAAGGTCATTTTATTTTTTTTTTGGCCCGCTACGGTTATGAAAATGCTAAACCTGGCCCTTCACAAAATTATGTTGGACGGGCCTGGTCTAGAAGAAGGCATGTCTTCAACGATCTCTCGACTTTCCCCTTAAAGGCTTTGTACCACTCGCATGCTTGTGTGTTTGATAAAACTAAATCACCGTAAGCCTTTTCCAACATTCGCAACGATTCCGCTAACGAAATTTGGTTATAAATGCAAAAAATTTATGTATGTATGTATATAGAAGGTGCGTTCCAAAGTAAAGAGGAATTTTTTGAATCTAGTGCCCCCTGGCGCGCCATCTATATATCGACTAGTGCGTTAGAATCTGATATCTTTATGTTTGTGGTATCGGTGCGAAAATGAGCTTCGAACAAAGAGCCAACATTAAATTTTGTTTTAAAATTGGTAAAACCTTTACCGAAACGTTTCAATTGATGAAACAAGTTTATGGCGATGATTGCCTATCCCGTAGCCGAGTGCACGAGTGGTTTCAACGTTTTCAAAGTGGTCGTAAATACATAAATGTCGATCAACATGTGGGCCAATCAAAATCCGTGATCACCGAAAATTCCATCGAAACAGTACGTGAACTCAAATCAAAAATCAGCCGAAATCATTATTGAAATTCATGAAAATGGAATTGAACATCTCCAAAACATCGATTTATCGCATTTTGACCGAACATTTGGGCTTACGAAAGGTGTGTGCACGGTTTGTTCCGCACAAATTGACTGACGACCAACATTCGAATAACATCATTTTGTCCGATTATCTGACCAAAAATCATATTTAACCATTAACCAGAAGTATATTATAGAAGTAGATTATAATTTTTTTAGGAAATCAACACTGAACTTCGCTGCAAGAGTATATAATATATAGACACATACATATATTTGAGATATAACTTTATAACATATTTTTGTATCTTATATTACTATATATTATTTCAAATATGGAAAAATAAGAATTACACTCCTGTAGAGATGATTATCCCTCATAATGATTGTCTCACTGCTCGACATTCGCGTCTTAAGTCCGTAGACTTGACCTCAGTGGACCTAAAATACGTGTTAATTCGTTTTTAATCACATATAATTAGCTATTTGGCTATTATTGTTGGATAATTACCAATTAACTAGACTTCTCACTAAAATTTGTGCTTAGTTCAAAAGGAAGAGCAAATATTCACGCAGCGTTGCACAACGCAAAAAAGCAATTTAGCCATTAAGCACGAACACAAATTAGATATAGAAAGAAAGCAGTCAGAAGAGGAGAAAAACTAAGACACCGTGAATAGCGGTCACTTGTTGCTATGCAATAAAAATAGTAATATTGTAATTAACGTTTGGTAAACTCAATAATTATTTTTATTCACTGCCATTGTTATAATATAATCAGTCTTACTTATGTGCATACGTATGTGTTTAGTTATTGTTTACTGATGATTATTATTTTATGGCGGTTCCCATCTGATGAATGCTTGTGAATTACTCACCTTTTATTGATTTAGATAGTTAAAATGCTTTTTCTGATTTATTTTGCGAAATCACGACGACTTAAAAGAAACGACAATTCGAACACGCGCGTTTTATAGCATGACTGCGACGAAAAAAACTTTTACACGCTTTCAGCGCCAACTAAAAATAAAGACTGTGCATATGTGTTTACAAAATTATTATTTTTGGCGGTTCCCATCTGATAATGCTTGTGAATTATAAAATTGAAAAAAAATTGATTTTCTATTTATTCGAAATCGATTATTTTCATGGTTTTAGTACTGGGAAAAAAACTTTTTTTCTAACATAAACTAGAACAAAAATAAGATATTTTTCTAGACAAGTTATTACAAAATTAAAAAAAAATAATATTGCATATGAAATTCGCTCAAATTTTGCTCTTACATTCTCTTTAAACATTCCTCCCTAACTCCAACTTCATTGATGCCCGCTCATCAATGCTGCTTCAACTTTTCGTCGTGCTTGTCGTTTAACTTTTCTTAAATTTTGTGCGACCTCCAACCCATACTCAACCGCATTAGGTCTTCTGACTACCACATAACACCCCACCTTATGCCACAAATGCACGTATGACAAATTTACAGCTTTACCTAAAACATTAACTACTTATGTACAAGGGATGCTCGATACTTCTGCAATATATAAATATTTGCAAATGTTAAATTTTATCAACATATATCGGATTATTATTCTTCGCATTGAATTTTATAGCATTTTTATTAGCTTCCACATTTTATAACTATTTCGAACAATTTCTCAAGCTTCAAAAAAATTTCTAAAAAAATGAAAAAAATAACATTTGACTCAGTGAACCCTATTCTTTTTGCTCTAGTGATTTTTCAGGGCGAAGCATATCAGTGAGTAACTAGTAGCTGAATATTATCTGCGAAAAGCAAGCAAAAATACGGTAGATAATTTTAATATTTATATTTAAATTATTCCTAAATATTGATATTACAAATATCTATATTAAAATGTTTTCCTTATTTGGATAACCGAAAATTCATTAGATGGTAGTCTATTGGCGATGTGTTTTATAAAAAAAATAATTAAAAAGCTCACTCGCTCACTGAATTCTCAAATCGTCCTCGTTTATATGCACGATTGTCTACTTTACCTCCAGCGTTCATATGTATGCGCGTATTCCACTTCAATTTGTATGAATTTCTGTCGATTCACTTAGCCACTCATCTATTTGCCAAGGTTCTTGCGGTCCTAAGTGTACTAAATGTTAACTGCACTGTGGAAAATTCTACTTCTTTTCTATTTTTCGAGTAAATTTAACGATAAGTTTCCTCTTTTATTTATAAAAATAAATATTTGATTTTAGTTCCCTTTGATTTGGCAAATTTTGGGGAGTAGTAAATCGATCATACAACTGGTATAATTCTCAAAGATTGGTATAAAAAATCCATGATAAAATAACTATAAGATGGAGTCTTAGTTCTGTAAATATGTATTATCTTGCTCGACACTTACTCTAGAAAATCTACTAGGTGAAATAGTTGGAAGCCAGGGTTTCCGGAAGTTGCTGGCCAAGAAAATAAAATTGTTTTTTTTTTTAGAGTGTTAAAATTTCAGCGTGTATGGTATACTACAAATTCTGATCTCTAAATGCTTTAGCGAAGAACTATATTTTTATAAGACAATACAGGTTAAAATGTATGATATCTGAAGTGTCTTAAGCAAATGCTTGACCCGAAATGCTAAGAAAACACTATACGACGTTGTATGTAGAAATAAAAAAACAGCTGGAAGTAATCTGAATGATATTCCTAAAAAAATCCTAGAATGTAATTGTTGGTTAAGACTAAAAATTGTCGGAGCTGTTTCCTTTAGGCCTCAGTTCATTATCAGTGATATTTATACCCTGAGCAGAGTATATTAAGTAGGCGGAAACGTTCAAGATTCTTAAAATATATTTATAAATGATCGAAATGACGATTTAGCCATTTTCGTCTCCGTATACGTGAACTTGTCCCTCAGTTTTTGGGATATGAATCTGAAATTTTGCAAACGTACTTTTCTCTACAAAAAGCTGATCATTTGACGAAACCGTCCATATCTAGCATATAGTTGCCATACAAACTGACCGATCAAGGTTATTGTAAGGAATATTTTGTATTCATGAAGAGTATTATAGCTTCGGTGAAACCTTAGTTAACGTATTTATTTTTGTGTTGTTCTCAGATATTGCTGCTATAGCTTTTAATAACGGTATTGGAAGATATGTGCTTTTGTACTCAGCAATCAAAGCTTAAATTTCGAGAGTGTTTTTGGTTGAAAGGCTTACGACTTACCAATATTTACTCCACAGTCTCTACATATATTTTTCTCAGAGTACCTACTTCTACACGCATCTCACATATGAACTCAAAATGAGTATATTTACGGCTCTTGTCTTAGAACACAGACACAATCACACGCATAATGGTAAAATGACATTCAGCAGTGTGGTCCATGTTCGGCTACTAAATAAGCCAGTTCAGCAGTAAAACTTGGGGGCAGTGAAATTTTGTATATACATATATATTCAATGTACAAGTATATATATGTATATATATACATATAAATGTTTGTACACATGCGCACCCTCACATATGCGGTCAGGTGAAACCGCAAAATGCTTACAAACTTCAGGTGCACATGAGAGCAGCAAAGATACTCGTTTGCGTGGATGTAAAGTTGTAAGCGTGCGTGTATATGTGTATTAACATATGCGTGCATGCATCTGTGTGTGAGTGTGCATTTATAAATATTTAAGTGAAAAGAAGTACGCACATCCTTTAAATGTTTGCTACAATCGAGTGGTATGCGCAACTGGACCATTAAATTAATATTTTATTTCAATAAAACGTGAGCTGTTTTTATGAAATTCATCTCATTTGCTAAAGGATGCATATGGAAATCGCTACACACACATACATAGATGGATACTCATGTATAAGCGCAGATATTAAGTCCCATTTATGCTCTAAAATGCATAAATATATATGCGATTTCTCATTTCGCATATGTTCTCTGCGGCTTGTAGACACTTTAATGTCCTCAGCAGGCACCTTGCGGGTTAGCATAGACCCTTGTAGCGCTGCCTTGACTTCCAATATATGGCTGCACTAGGAGTATGTTGAAGGTCCGTTTACAGAAGTCATTATGATAACTGCGCTATAAGTTAAATTTTGTTATTTCACCCACTTGTGTTCGATTGGTCTCCAGCCAACAGCTGTCGGCTGTCTATGTGTATCCTTTCGGCACTCTTCGCTTGTGTTGCCTTTCCAATCCTTTGGCGCCTTTAACCATTTCATGCCGATTGCGTATGGCAATCAGTTGGCAATAACATAAACCATTTCATGGCAAACGGTCCAATGTCTTGTCTTCGTCCTTATGTATATTAAGTATTTTCGCAATGCTGCCTGCATTTGGCCCCTTTCTTCTGTACTCTTTTTTTGCTTAAGTGCTTAATATTAAAGCGACAATGTATTAGTGAAATGACATTTATGACGATTTATATGCGTCAAATGAGCGATTATGGCGATTAGCTAATTGCTGGTGTCACAGTTGTGGGAGTTTGGGTTTTTATCGCAGAAAATTTCAATATTATATTCACTCTCTTTCCGAAATAAATCATGTGAGTAAATACTCATTTCAATATTTACTATTTATTTTTTTATTTTGTGTGCATTTTAATACACTATTTTTTAGAGATACTCGTATTAGAGTTGAGATAGGCGTGAGTAGTTTTCTCCCATGTTTTGTTCGCCAAATGTTGAAAGAGAAAAAAAAATGATTATGTGTAGTATATTGTCTAATTGTTTCTTTTTTCACGTTGAACAAAAGTAAACAAAAGCAAAACTATGTACATTCTGGTTGTGTAGGTATAATTTACTAACCTATACATTCGAAAAGGGTAAGAAAAGGGAAATTCGTTTATATGTTTAAGCTTACGGGATCATTATTAAGAGGGTGGGTATTAAAGTCTTGAATTAAAATAAAAAATTAACTGTACATTTTTTATACTGAGAAAATTGAAATATTCAATAATATCTCTCTACGATTTTAAACACATTTTCATAGTTAAAGCCGTTTTAGTGTCCTGGTAATCGGCCGTTAGACCTAACATAAAACTCTAAATTCGTTTTCCTAGAAACTACTCGTTACGGACATCACGACATCTCAAGCTCTAGCCATTTGACTGAAATTTGGCATGAATTATTCCTTAAATATTTCACAACCGTACGAATTAAAAAATACTGAAAATTTCCCATTGTTGAATTATTAAATTAAAGTAGAAAATTAAAAAAAAATTGTGAAGAGATCAACCTTTGGTTTTGTGTAAGTTTTAGTTTTGTTGCCATTTGTACTAAATAATAATCCGTCATTATTTTATTATTGATTTGAAAACAGGGCAGAAATCGAGACGAGAACTTTTTTGACTACTCTTCAAGGAGGCATAACATTATGAAAATTTATGTTTTTTTATTTATTTTGTATACACTTGAAATATGAATAAATGTACTAATAACAGAGCAGTTTTTTTTTATCAATTACCAAAAAAAAGAATCTGGAAGTAAGGGTCTCTAGTGTAGAATACCCACTTAACACAGATAATTTTTCCCTTAAATTTTCAGTAAATGACCTAGTTATATTTTATAACTGTCTAGTTCAATTTATATTCTCATGACAAATTTTTAACTGTGTCTTATTAATATTCTTCGCTTAGGATATTCTAATTTTAAAATTGTATGGAGCATGAGCGTCATGTCTCACCCCAGAACAACTTGAAGAATATGCGCATTAGCTGCAAAACGAAGAATTTCAGTTCTATCTCGATTGCTTGATTTACATTCTTTCTGGAAAGTGAAAGAATCAGATGGATTTTAAAAGTCAGTTATATGGGAAATAGGCGTGGTAATAATCAGCTTTCGTTTCTTTTCACACTGAAACATAGCAGTATCTAGGTAACATTACAAACCAAATTTGATCGATATCGGTTTATCGTGTTTTTAGTAGTTTTTAACGGAACCGTTATATGGGCAGTGGTTATGACCCGATTTCATCCTTTTTTACATAGTCAGTTGGGTTGCTTAAGTTATTTGTATAGAGCGAGTTTGGATTTACTCCAGTTATTTTTTTTTTTTTGCCCCTGCGATCCCCTTGTGCCAAATTACAGTTTTGTATCATAATTTAGAACTTGGTTATAAATTTTCGTTTAATGGTGTTTTGTGAGCATGGGAAGCACAATTACGCCCATCTACGAACTCGTTCTCACTTTTTTGTCCAGGAACACATGTGCCAAGTTTCATTAATAGATCACTTGGATTTTGACTTGTCTCTTCATGCTGATCATTAACCAGGTCTACCGGCATAAAATCAAATACTAATTTTGAATGGAAAAGAAAAACAAAATTACTTAAAGTATTGACCTTTGATATTTACACATTTTTATCACCTTTCTGACCATTTATGGATGCCATGCCAATAGAAAAGTTCTTTTGTTCAAGCAAACCAACCAGTCACCCAATTTTCGACTTCTGCGTAGGAATCGAAATGCTGCTCAGCCAATACGTGTCCCATGGATAAAAACAAATGATTATCGGAAGGAGTCAAGTCTGATGAATACGGCGGGTGGGGAAGGAGTGCCCAGCCAAGTACTTTGATTGTATCCTGAATCGATTTTGGTTTCTGTGCAGGTGCATTGTCGTTTAACAAAATTACTTTGCCCATCATTTGTTCTCTATAGCGATTAGTGTTAACAGTTCCATCAGGCTTTAGAAATTCATGATATACCACACCCTTCTGATCCCACCAAACACTGAGCATTGTCTACTTACCGAATCGATCTGTTTTTGCAGTCGTTGTTGATGGTTGTTTCAGATTAACCCATGACTTTCTTCGTTTAGAATTCTTAAAATAAATCAATTTTTCATCGCCAGTGACAATTTGATGCAAAACTGATTTTCTTTCGTGCTTTTGAAGCAAATTTCGAATGTGTTTTATTGGATTTCCCTTTGTCTTTCATTCAATGCATGTGGCACTTTTGGATCTTTCCCATAGCTTTCAAACGATCTGAAATTTATTGTTGTGCAACATTTAACATTGCTGCCATTTGCTTTTGACTCAAAGTATCATCTTCATCCTTCGGCGTCTTCGGGCTTTTTTGGTGGTCTTCCACGTTCTTCATTTCTCACATCAAAATCATTATCTCTTAACCGTTGAAACCATTTTTTGCATTTTGCTTCTGATAGAGCATCATCTCTATATGTCTCGGCAAGCATTTGATACGACTCTGCAGCATTTTTCTTCAAAGGGAAACAAAATTTGTTTATTGTTACAAACACACACTATTAACAAAGAAATTTTTAAATTTTTGATAAAAATATTTTAAACTCGGCCATTGCGACGTCATTTCCGGTGACCCCTCGAACAAATAATGCGCCCGCGTTGGCAGGATAACTGCTTACAGGATCATCTAAAGTGAAAAAATACGTGTTTTAGTTAAAACCTTAATTTAGAACTTGGACGAAGGAAAAAAAACTGAAAATTGGATTTTTGGCAGACATTTTTACAAAAAAAATTAAAATTTCATTGAAAATTTCGCGACATTTTTTTTCAAATAGTTGTAATCGAAAAAAATCCTTCATCCAAGTCTTTAAGAATTGTATCGCAAAGATATGTGTAAAATTTCATGAAGATTGGTTGAGTAGTTTTCGAGAAATCTTGCCAACCGACTTCAAAACCACAGTTCCTCAGCACGTAGCCAAGCTAGTCTCGACCTGACAAATTCTCAACGCTGTATTTCCAAAATTATAACTCTATAACTAGAGATTTTATAAAATTTAATAAGACAATAAAAAATTCGATTATTTTAAACCCGTAAACCCATGTAAAGGGGTTACAAGCTGAAATAACAAATAATTTCTAAAGTTATATTAAAAAGGAAATTAAGCGTTTAGGGGTTTTATTATAGAGAATTACGTCTAACAATACCAAACTGTCTTAATAGTATCTACAGCCTTAGTGCCGGTATATTATTTAGAAGCTTTTGCAGCCACTCGTAGTTTCCATTACCTTTAAATTTGTTGTGTAAAATATAAAAAGTAATAAAAAAATATAAATATGGTCTCTTTAAAATTCAACCAAAGAAATATTTAAATCCGAAATACCTCATTCATTGCTGTAAAAAACATTTAGTGACGCCATTAATTTTCGTTTTCCTTAATCGACGCAATTATATCTGTTAACATTTCCAAATCCTATTATGCTTACACTATGCTTTAAAGAAACAGGCAAATCAGCATTGGCTATTCTCTTTTATTTATCCTGCTTCTCAGCACACACAGCCATACAAACAAACATATTTCGCCGCTTATTTTTTGCGTGTCCACCAACAAAAAAATGACTTTCTGCTGTCCCTCCACCATTATTTTCCATTTTGACAGATTTTGACAGCGATTAAAATTTTCAATTTTCAAAAGCCATCCTCGGCAAATCGTCGCTGGCGGTCATACACAAGCAGTCGAACACAGGCGACACGCGTCGCCGGATAAAAGAGCGATGTGCTATTTACTTGTAAGTGGAGATTATTTATATGACCCATATTTAAGTTGGCCAAAACATTTGTACTCGTTCCGGTATATGTATATGTATTTTACTATTTATGTATATTTGTATGTATTTATGTATGCTTTTATTTTGGTGTACGCATTTGAAAATATCTTTTAAGTGAAATTTCCATTCAGTTTTATTATTCTTTTTAACAAATTGACTTTTTTTCTTTTCAGTAAGAGCGAATTGTCCTGCAAATGACAAACGGAGATTAATGTCGTTGCATAACGGTACCAGTAATAAAAGCAAAATTAATAGCGGGTAAGCCCCTTATAAATAGAAATATTTATATACCGACCTACATCTCCTTATATAGAATAATATATAGTATGTATGCCGTTGCTAAGTTGTTGGTGGTCTCAGGTTACTCTGTAGCTATTCATTTTGGAAACTCTTACTTATATTTAAGCTAATAAAATATTTACTTTTAATGCAGATTGTATAATTAGTCAAAAACTAAGCATTCGGGAATTTAAACCTAAATTTTAATTTGCTGTGCTTTAAACTCCATTTCATTTGTTTGCTAAGATTTCACATGAAATGCCGTCTTTGAGTTGTTTAGCTGCTTTTTAGCTTTGTCTTAGCTAAGACGATTATAAGTCTTCTTCTTTACTGGCGTGGACACCGGTTTCTTTATTCGATATGCTTCTTGCGAAGTTGTCTCGAACAGAATTCACAAAAATGCTTCAACAATATATGTATTATACGACTGATAAAGCATATCATAAAACCGTTTTCTAAGAGATCAAATATAAAAACAAGAATCTTCTTGTTCTTATTACGAGGCCTCAAGTCGTCAAGTATAAATTTTAATTATATTTCTAAAAAGAAAATAAGTTTTATTTCTTTAGTGGATTACAACTTTTGTAAATTCGTATTCAGCTGGCAATTTGATTAACTACCAATCGCAAGGAATGCCCATCTAGCAGTAATTCATTCATTGCACTGCTCTTTGAACGACAGTTAATATTTCGTTTATGACGTCACAGCCAAAAACAGCAAAACCTTCCAAATTCCACAAAAAAACATTTTTCTTAGCAAAGTCACGCTCCACTCACGTCACCACAAACAGCAATAATTATTTAGTACGAAATGTTTTTAATCTGTAGCATACTTTTGCGCGTTACTTAGCGCACATTCCTTTCGTAATGCAATTTGCTTGCTGCTTAAGCTTCCAAATTCCAAGGAATTGCAATTTTCCTGCGCAAGTCAGTGCAGCTAATCAGTTGCCTTTCAGGTGTCGGTCGCGAATGTTGCGTTTGCTAATCGTGTGTGAAAAAGTGAGTTATTGTGCGGTTGTAATGCGTTATTAATTAGTGAAAAAGTGAGAAAAATCTTTGAAAAGTGTTGTAGTGTAATTATTTGTGCTTAAAAGTGTGGTGAGAAATGTTGAAAAGCGGTAAAATGTGTGAAGTGTTGTGCTATATAAGCAAATTGTTTGCTAGTGAAAAAGTGAAGTGCGATGTTATAAAATGGCGGCGCAAGCGAAAAGCTAAAGAGAGCCGTGCCGATTTAAGAGTGTTTAATTGTGTGAAAGAGTGTGGAATTTCCTGTTATATAAGGTAAGTAAACAAATATATTTTTATTTTTATTGAGTTTTATTAATATTTTTATTACAAAAAGGAGAGTAAATTATGATTGCGAATATAAATAAATGATTGAAACATTTGGTATGAAATATGTATGATTTTCTAGATCGGCCTTAATTTTTTTAATCAAACATGTTTCTTGAAGGAAAAGCAAATTACATTTTCCGGTTTAAATTAAGCTATTGCACTAGTTTTAAATTTTTTTGTCCTTAACCTGCAGATTTTTAAATCAAACTGAGTTAGAATGTTTTTTTAAGAAACTCATATTCATTGATATTTTTCAAATTATTGCCGATCTGAAGCTTTTACATTTTCCCATCATTCTGGCAATTGATGGACTGTATTCCAAAATAATCGCGCCGTCTTAGCGGCTCAGGATGGATCGGGTCATTTTTTGATATCCGGTTGTGTTGTGTGTCGTATTCCAGTGATAGCGTTCTGTATTATTCGCAAAAAATGGAACTCAGAAGGGACAAAGTCTGGGATACAACGCGGGTGAAGCAAAACTTACCATCTGCTGTTGTAAATAGTTGATAACCGGTCGTACAACATGAGGCCGAGCGTTGTCATGAAGAAAATTTTGTTACTCTTGTCTAGTTGCAAATTCCTTGCCTTTATCGGCAATCGCTTGCTTCAATTTCATGAGTTGTTGTCGGTAGTGTTAACCATTAATGGTTCTAACCGATTTTAGAAGCTCATAATAAAAAATTTTTGGTCGATAGGACAGTTTTTTTTGAATCCAAAGCAATTTTTTCGAAGATGAAATTTTTCTACTTTAAAATGCTTCCTGATCGGCCTACACCAGATTTTTGCTATATTGACCAAATAGACATTAAAACCTATCCAAAGACTAAAGCCGGGATGTTCACACCATAAGTTGCTTGATTCCATTTGGCTCCCAACAACTTCATTTAACAAAGACTATATTTTTTTAAGAACCACGTGAAACATGATCCCAATGAGCAAGTTAATTTAAGATGGTTCGCCCAAAACTAACAGGCTAATCTTCATTCATTCACTGCTGGCTGATATTGGCTTGCTTTCACTTAACTGTAGCATTGGTTTGTTTTTAGTTCAGTAGAAATTGGCGATTCCAAGTGCCAAGTCCTTCTCCACTTGGTCTTTTCAACCGAGTGGAGGTTTTCCTCTGTTTCTGCTTCCCCGCCGGATGACCTAGTCAGCGTAGCCGTCTCTTAATACGCTGAACTATGTCAATAGCGTCGTATATTTCGTACAATTCACCGTTCTATCGATTGCAGTAGTCGCCGTTGCCAATGCGCAACTGGTCAGTCCGAGGTAGCACCTTTTGGCAAGAGTTATTCTGCGTTGGATTTCGAGGCGAATATTATTGTTGGTGTTAATACTGGTTCCAAGATAGATGAAATTATCTACGACTACGAAGCTATGACTGTCAACAGTGACGTAGAAGCCAGGTCGCGACAGGAGATATTTCGTCTTGTCCTCGTCCACAACCAAATTCATACGCTTCGTTTCCTTTACCTACCTGAAGATAGCTAACTAACGGCGGAACGGGAGATTGCTAATACTCTAATTTAATTGGAGCTTGAGATTTTTGTCGGGCAAGTCAAAGCCCTAGAAAATTGATATCAAGTTGACCAACATTTACATATATAATCAGTAATAACAATTCGAATTTTTGCTAAAAATATTTGTAACCAACTCAACTAGCTTACCATAGCTGAACAACGAAGGTAACCAGTGCTCCAAAATCCTACCCAAAACTAGATTTCATTCACCACATGCTTTGTGAGTTTGCAACCATGCATTTATAGCTGTATTTGTGAGTGTAAAATGCCTGTGTGTGTGTGCGCGCGGAAACTGTAACCCACAAGTGATGATAATTTATGATGCGACTCCGCTATGTTGCATGCCACAACACAGGCAGATTGCTTTTGTTTATTATGGCTAGCCATGGGCAAGCATTTTTTAAAAAACATGACATAAATTTAGAGCCGTGCCGTAACAGCTTTAAACATGGCAAGCTTTCAACGGTAAATTATACACATTTGATATAAGAAAACAGAAAGATAAACGATTTTAAAACGAGAATGAGACTTTAAGCGCCTATTTTAACCGTTTGCAATTTATCTTCGCTATAACTTACGCAAATTGATAAAAATATGCAACACTTTTTTCAATTTTTTTCAGAGTTATTGTATTAACTTTCTACTCAAAGATTAAAATTATTGCCGGCAAAAAAGTTCACATTCAACTTTCGCGCGTTTGCCACTTGATTTATAATCTACCCAAATTGGGAAGCGGAGGAAAGTAATTGTTGATTTTAGTGGTTCACTCACCACATTAAATTGATTGGCTTTATTATTTTGTAATTGAATTTCGTTGCGGTTTTGTATGCCCATGAAAATTTCCAAACCATATCAATTAATGAAAGGAACACACATTTTATATGTATGCCCACACATATGTATAACTATATGTATTGTAGGTAAGTGGCTGCAAACGCCAATGCTTCCGAGTACAATGCTCGTATCCATATTCTATATCCACATAGGTTACATACTTACATTACACATAGTATGTTCATACAGATATGATAATATAAAAATATGTGGGTAAAGAGTTGATACACAGTAGGAAAATTTACTTTACGCCGAAAAACGAAACAAGAAAATATAAAATTAAAATTACGTTAATTTAAACCTTTCAGAATGCTTTCTCTAGCAGCTACTTTCTACAATACATTATTTTGTCCCCAATTGGCTATACATAACATGGTTGCGTAAGAGAGTAATAGCCTTGACAGACGGCAGCGTTAATCCGGATTAACTGCGCACTTAATCAGATCCAAATTTGTAGGTGACAGACGGCAGCTATGCGAGTTTGAAACTCTCATAAACAGCTCATTGTCCTTTTTATAATATTTTCAATGAAAATTGATAGAAGATAAACATTACGGTTGTTAGGCGACCAATTTTTACCAAACCATTTTTTATTACAAAAGCATATCAACACATTATTTTTAAAACTGCATCAAAACATAGAAGTTTTATTGATATTATATTGAGAATTTGATAGCTGTCAGGGTTGCTTGTATTTCATTCACAATAGATGAAAATTGGCCAGTTTTAACAATGTTGCCAACGAAAATCTCACAAACTCCCTAAAATTTTGAGAGTTATTTTTGGATTCAGCAACGGAGTTA
The DNA here is from genome assembly GCF_024586455.1 of Bactrocera neohumeralis. Classification (NCBI taxonomy): domain Eukaryota; kingdom Metazoa; phylum Arthropoda; class Insecta; order Diptera; family Tephritidae; genus Bactrocera; species Bactrocera neohumeralis. The sequence goes on from NC_065921.1 coordinate 21,077,599, forward strand.
GCTGTGGTAACTCCTGAATTAATCCCGAAAAATGCAATTAATCTGGTTTAACGCTGCCGTCTATCAATGCTATAAGGGTCCAGTTTTACCTAGAAGAGTAAGGAGTAAATGTCCTGCAATTATATTAGCTGCAAATCGAGCGGCTAACATTCCACGCCGAATATTTTTATAATAGTTACAAATTCGCGGTGGAATTCTGTCAAAGCGATCGAAAATACAAAACTCCCTGAGGATTTAACTAAGGCTTTAAAAAGTACTTTTTCCGATTCGTTAACAATTTTCATCGACTATAGTCTAATCAAATAAGACAGAACATGCAAGTGAAATTAAGGTACCTCACGTACCATTACCAATCATATTAATTGAAAAGTCATCCGGATGTTATATGGTTGTTATTTGGGGGTTAGCTCCACTTTTCGCTCAATTTTATTTTATCCAGGAACGCTGTTTATAGTAAAACGCGCTCTCTAATTTTATTAAGATAACTCACATAGTGGCTGATGTATGCGGTATAAAGCCTCCCGGAAGATGGAAAATCTGTATATTAGGTATATGGGGGCTAAGCGAAGTATTAACCCGATTCAGCCCATTTGTAGCACACAGACATACTACTATCAGGAAAGGATTCTCTCTGAATTTAAATTATTAACCAACGTTTTCGGTAAAAAATAAACTTTAGGTACTGCGGTCCAAATATTCGATGCCTAGGGTCTTGAACAGTTTTTTTTGGATTTGGACAATTTTTGGCCATAAGGTGGCATACTCTAAAGGCATTAATCGTGCAAAGTTCATCTCGTTATAGCAATTTTTTCCTGATTTGTATATCGGAAATTGAAAGAGTCAAAAGGAATTTAAAATTGTGTTTAATGGGGAGTAGCCTTGGCGGTAGTCCGATTTCGCGCATTTTCACACTGTAAAAAAAGAATGTCAGAGGAATGTCACAGAAATATTTTTGTTGGAATCGGTAGAGCGGATCTCGAGATATGTGATTTCACCTAAAAGTGGGCGGTGCCATGTTCATCGTCCGATTTCAATCCCAAACTACATTAAAGGCCTCTCATAACATCTTGGGGGTAAAATTTAGTGCCTCTGGCGTATTTAGTTTTTATTTATTGGGCTTTTGGTAATTTTTAACAGTACTGTTATATTGGGAGGTTATCATCCGATTTCGTATATTTTTACACTGTCGGTAGGAGTTCCAATAATATTTGCACTGAGCGAATTTGGTTGTTGTAGCTCTAGTGGTTTAGGAGATATGTAGAATAAACTTATTAAAGGGCGGGGCCACGGCCACTTTTTTTTTTAATTTTTGCACACAAATTCTCCTTGCTACTGGGATCCCCTGTACCGAATTCAAGTTTTATATTTTAGTTTAGTGCTTAGTTATGGTGCTTTATGCCCAGCAAAAATGGTCTGAATAACAAAACCTTTAACAAAGCGGTAAGTCCTTACCATATGTTATCAAATTTGCTTCAACTAGCAGGAAATAAAAGCTAAAATAACAAATTTTCTGGAATTTCTTACTTTAACATTTCAATGACGGGACTTTCGTGTATAAAGCCTTTTTTGTAATTTTTATATGTAAGATGAAGAATAAGCAAGAACTCACCAAAGGAAACATGTTATTGATTTTCATAAGTGTTCACACTTTCCTACAGGGTTTATATCCATATAGTCGCACCGCTTCGTCTGCATACCTGTAATTGCATGGTTATGGTATTTGTGGGTGTCTGACTGAAAATACATGTACCTATATTATGTCATGTGACACAAATTACGGTTATATACGTGTTTGTAACTACAATATTCGAAATTCATAATTTGATGAATAAGTATGTATAGTATATGATTTTCTCGCATTTACATAATTCATGTAGCCGAAACTTACATATAAAGAAGCAAGAGAAAGAAACATTACCCAAAATTTAAGCAGTAAAAAACGCCGTTTTAGCTTAGGGTCACATACATTGTGAAATTTAAAAAAATATCCAATAAGCTGTACTTAATTACTTAAGTAACAGACTAAAATTTTAAATCCATATTTCGTAACACCGCTATCATAATTTTTTACCATTTCTCTCCACTTATCTACACGAGCAATTCTAGAGCCATTAACAAATTCTGTGGGATACAATGCGAAGAAATTTTTTCAGTCAAATGTTCATGCTTTTTCCATTAATGCCTATAGTAGTCTCTATATCTCGATGGGTTACATGACGATTTGGCAATGTTAGTTTACGCACAACGTCAATAGTTTCCGGAACAAAAACTGATTTTGGACGACCTTCACCTTGAATTCACCATACCATCGATAATCACTGGTCTAGTTCTTGGTAAATCTTCATCGCCAAACATTTAATTCAGTTTATCAATGCATAGTTGCTGAGCTAATCTACGTCGAAAGTAGTAAAAAATAATCGCGCGAAAATGTTTGCGATGTAATACCATTTTATGGCCAAAACAAGATAAATAGCGCTCGTATGTCAAAACGTTCGAAGTGTGTACTACTGTGGGCAAAAAATAATAAGACTTTTTAATTTAAATTTCGTGCAAAAACCCATTCGCCGAAATATCTTTTTCTAGGTTGATATGACTGTCAGTGACATCTGTGCCAAATGTCACATCAAAATGATCATTAGTGCTTAGTAAACACTTGTCTCTCTGAAGCACATTAAGTGCATTCGGCGATTTTCACGATGAGTCAAGTTATTTAACAAAAAAGTTACATTAAGTTTTGGGTGTGGAATCAAATTTCTGGTGCTGAAACGTCCAGAATGTTGCAAAAGGTTTTCGGTGATATTAGTTTGTCGCGAGCAAGTGTTTTTGATTGAAACAAATTATTCAAATAGGGTCGAGAACACGTTGACGACAAACTAGGTCCAGGACAACCATAAACATCAACACATCAATAAAATAAAGAAACTGCTGCTTGAGAATTAACGATTAACAGCGAGATATTTTACAGACATCGTTAGAATATCGGAAGGATCAGTCAACACCAAGCTGAAAGATAATTTGGGCCTAAACTAAATCTATCTATCTATCACTAAACTATTTCGAAAAGCAGTGTCACGTTAACCGTTTGTGAAATAATACTTTCCGACTAGCAGTATGTCATGAAATGTATTGTTGTTGGCGAGCAGGTCAAAAATCAAGGATATGTTGACAATTTTCTTCGATTATCGAGGTCTGATGTACTCCTATTTGAGTGTTATGCGTCGTTTGCGCGAATGCATTCGTAAAAAGTCGCTTACTGCATTGATTCTTCGTGAGGTTTTCGCCAAATTTCAACCAATATGGTGCCACAACCACCATATCTACCTAACTTAGCTCCATTTGATATCCAACTATTTAGAAAACTCAAACGACTAATCCATTTTTGCGTGAATTGAAGACGTTAAACGTAAATCGCTACGCGCATTAAAGTCTATGCCGGAAATTGACCTTAACAACTGTTTCGAGGAATAGAAAACATGTTGGCACAAGTATATTGTGGCGAAGGAAGACTAATTTGAGGGGGATGACATATGTATGTAGATTTTGAAAAATAAATCAAGAAATTTAAAATTATGAACAGAGTCTTACTAAATTTTTGCTCATAGTAATATAACAAAAATATCAAGCTTTACTATAAAGGCGCGAGTTACCAGCTTTTAACACTAGGATTGTGAAATCGAGAAATATAAAATTCGTACTCAAAGCAACATTTCTCAAATAGTGTTGAGTGATTACTTGAATAGCAATGATATGCCTATTATACTTTTCCATACAATAACCTGCTAGTTTTTTTGTGTGACGGTCCAAAAACTACCAAGCTTCCACTTTTTCTTTGAAATATGTAGCTCCAGATATACAGTATAAGCACTGCTGTGATCAAATTGAAAGGTGGTTTTTGTCCATATCATCTCCTTCAAAGTAATCCCCTCTCGCTGCAATACACTTACGCCAACGAATTTTCTACTCATCATAGTCGATTAAGATTTTATATCCTCAATTGAGTCAAAACGGTGTCCTTGAAGTGGTCATGTGAATTTGCTGAATAGCCAGAAGTTACACGAAGACAAATCAGGTGAATGCGGCAAAATATTAATTGAAAATGTGGCGAAATGAACACGAATAAGTAATGCAGTATGAGGTAGGGCATTATCGCATTTCTTTGTTCAATACATTCAGACATATGTAGTAAAAATCGAAGAATTCACTTTGGAGCCTCAGAAAACGACGCGTATCTCAAATACTAATACAAATTTTTTTACGTGAAATTTTGCACAGATGTGACTAACAGCACTATCAACTTACAAAAAACAAAATTTACTGATTCGAAAAACAAGCCATGTATAAATTATAAATTCACCTTTCAGTTAGTTTCAGGATACAGTCGTTTTTTTTTGTTTTCGGCCCAATATTTAAGTTAATGAAGCAAACAGCATTGAAAGGTTGGAAGCCATTGGCATTGAGTCTCCAAGTTTCCTTGCAAACCAAATTTAGATATATGTATGTGGAATTATTGTGAGCTTTTTTTTTTTAAATGAATAAAAGTAAAGCAATATTAATGTAAAAGGAAAAAGAAAACTACACAGAATTTATTAAATAATGTCAAACTATTTACTTAACTTTAGTAAGAGAACTATAAAATATTTAAAGTTTAAATACGTTTCAAGGAGTCATGAAAATCTCTTTCTCATTTCGAAACTTGTCTTGCTAGCGCTTTAATTAATGTGTCGAAGTGTAGTGCAACGACATTGCCACAAAGTGTGAATGTTACGAATTGCGTTTGTGTTTGCTGCAACGCCAAACCCGCACAGCTTGAGTCGCGCCGCAAATGAGCGCGAAGCCTAAATGTGTCAAAGTGGCGAAGCAAGCGATTGTCTGCATAAATCTATGTTTGCAAACACACCAAAAGTTGCGGTCTCCACACTATAGACGCGGTGTGTGCTATTGTTGTTGTTGTTGCTGGAGTAGGAGCAATCGTATTTGCCCCACTTCAAAATGCAATTTAAATTGTCCACACAGTAAGTCAATGAGCGCGCCATGCAGGCGCAGACAAAACGGCAAATTCTTTGCCTCATCAATGTGGCACAAAATGCAATTGCAACAGTCGCTGTGGCAGTAGCAGCCATTGCAATCAGCAGCTTTAATGCTGAGAAGTATGCAACGAGCGCGATGAGTGGATAAACGACTCATTTCGGTGCAAAAGCGTCGATGTGTATGTATGTATGTGTGTGTTTCGGTAAATTTGCCATCTGCTCGCCAGGCATAACATTTCATTTGCGTACTTTCATAGTCACTTGTTGTTGTAGTTGGCAGTTGTAGGTCGTCACCACACCAATTCGCACTTTTGTCCTGCGCCTGCGTGTATGCAACATTGTTTGACAGAAGTAATTTTCACTGTTCCTCCCTTAAGTCAACAACCGCAACATACCGTCACCAGCACCGTTACCACCGCAACAACGAAAAAATTTTCTTTGCTGCTATCTTCAAGGTTTTGCTGACACAACAAAGCGCCGTGTTCCACTTCAGCGAAAGAAATTTCTGTATTAATGAACTTTACACACCGCATTATGGTTATAGCATACATTCAGAGTTGGAAAGACTGACCGCTTAAATTCTGAGCTCAAGTTAAATCAGAGTAAGGTTCGACTTTTTGTGGGGGACCATAAAGTTGGTCAAAGGAATCATTCCTAGAAGTTTACAGTTTTTCAAACTTTTACTATTCTAAGGAGCGCAAAAATATATAGTCTAGTATCCATAACAGAGGATTTCTAGGCTTCTTTCTGGGTATTAACGATTTAGTATAAAGAAAGAGGATTCTCAAACTGGTCGAGTTTACCACAGCCATGAAGGGAGGAGAAGAAGTAACTTTCCATTCAAACAACGTAACCAGCCACTGAATTTACATTTGTAGCACTAACGGGTTAAGGTTAGGTCAGGTTAGTTTGTAGGGTTGATCCTCACGTCAAAGATACTGCTGGATCTTACTTGGACGGCTACAAACATTAGTCTTTTGTGATATCTAAAAACTTCTAAAATATATCATCTGATCCTCATAGATCGACGAAGCGTCTTGAGCGGTTAATAACAATCCCAATTACTTCATATTACTTCCATAACTCCCCCATCCGAGAGCCTGCCTCCTTATTTAGGACTGCAATCGCTCATCGACATATCTAATGAGCTTATTAAACCCATGGTGCCATCCGATACTCGCATACCTTGGGTGTTGCCCAGGGTTTCTTCTGATCACCTATAGAAAGACTAAGGAAGAGCCTCTCATGGGTCTAGCAGAGGTTACTCTGCTAGTGCTGTCGATTCCCCCGCATATGAAGGCTCTAACACCAGGGTCAGAACTGGGTATCGGTTTCGACCATGCTTCACGAAGCGAACTTCGTCACCTTTCCGTCTACGTTGGTTTTCTTATTATTGTCCACGCAAATAGGGTCCCCACTAAGAGAGCTGGGTGGTAACGTACTCTGAACCCTTCTAGGGTTTTAACGGGACGGGGCGTTTGCGACATTAGCCCGTTAGCCATTTCTTATGAGTGACACCCCATCAAACTCAGATGTTAGAATGCTGCAACTACTAGCTCAGGGTTCTACCAAAATCCTATAGAGCTTATCCTACACATAATCCATTTTCACAGCTAAAGTTGTCGGGAGTTGAAAGACCGTAAAGGCTGCAGATCATTTGCGTTACCCAGGATGCACCAACTTGGAGACGACCTGCAGTATATCTATTAAGTTTGCACCGAATTTTGTTGCAGAACAGAAGTATATACATATATTTGGTATATATAAATTATCAACATGCCGAGCTGAGTGGATTTAGCCAAGTTCATAAGATATCGCTACAGTCTCCCGGGATACTGTTCAGATCATATCAAAACATCGTATAGCTGCCATACAAACTGAACGATCCAATTCAAAATAAAGATATTTTATACCATTTCATGCTATAAAAACGCACCTGTGAAATGTTTTACAGCCGAAGTTAACGTTGCTTCTTGTTCATCATAACTTTCTTTTGTTTTTTAAATTAAAATTTATTAAATTTCAAACGAAAAATTACTATATTTCCATATTAATTTAAACCAACTTTTCGCTGCAACACCTAAGTCGCCTGCCACTGTACTTGTTTTATCGCAGCGTTTAATTACAATGCGGCTGTGTGTGTGTAAGAACACAAAACACCACAATCCCTCGGGCATAACTTGCGAACTGATCATTAAAATGAGTCTTAAGAGTCGCGCGTTCACAGAGCTATATACTAATATGTCATCAGTGTGCTAACGTTCGTCTGTCTGCCGCTTTTTAAATGGTCTCGCTGCACCTCTTGCCTTTCTGACAAACATTTCGCAAACTGCAATCCTTTCGCACTCCTGCACAAGCCCCCCCTGACACACACAAGCGTACAGTCATTGAGTGCTGGCATCTCATCGCCGGCTCTGCCTTTGTATTTGGCGTTAAAATTCATTTTTTCCAACGTTGCACATTTAACAGTTTTGCACCCATCCGCGGCAGCTGGTGTTAGTCATTTTCAGCACATTCACACATCATATCCCCCCACTGCCGACGCGTATGCCATGCAGTCGCATTGTCTATATCTTGCTCGCTTTCTCTCTGTCTTTCTCTCTCTCTCTCTTTCTTACATCCACTCCTTTCATTTGTCTTTAGCTTCCTGTGCCTGCCGGGCGACCAACAATTTGCAAACATTTCAAAATGAAAACTTTTTCTTCAAAAACTTAGTCAATTGTTTGAATGTTCGTAAGCGTGCGTGTTTCTAGGTGTGTGTTTGGGTATACGCGTGATATTTGGAGTGTGGACCCCATATTTGGCACACTTTCATTCACTCTCTTTAGTATGCCTCATTTCGTTAATATGGGAGAATTTTGTTTTATTTTGCTGTTTGATATCATTCACTCATTTTTATTGCTATAAATTGCATTCACGAACTTTTAAAGCTTCATTACGAACTTAAACCGTTATGCGGGATTTTTGATGCTAAAATTTTAAGCTTTAAGCTTTCATTCGTAGCTGACTTAAAGCATTAGAAAGGTCACACTTTTGAATAAGATGATCTCACAATAATTTCTTTTATACATATTTATCACGATTGCAATCTGACCATAACAATGTTCAGAGACGGTGATAACAGTATCAATCCCACGTGATCGCTTTATTTACTCTCTAAAAGCATTGATGTAATAAATTGTGGGGGCCAGTTATGTTTGAAGTAATTATTTCGATTAATTGTAAAAAAACTCAACAGCTCATTTGCATAATGTGCATTCTCTCTTGTAACTAATATGAGTACACTCTCATAAACTCTCTCTCGAAATCTTCATAAATTGAAATTAGATGAAAGCTGAATTATGTTTTTGTCATAATACTCATTAAAAAAATGAGCAAGAATTCACACCACTCTTGGCTACAGAGCAGAAATACTATACTGTATATGAATCACAGTTAAGAGTTTACTTTATAAAGCCTTTTTGAGGAAAATACAAAAATATAAGATGAAAAATATATTTAGTGTGGGGCCTAATTTTAAAAGACCAAGTCCAGAGATCATTGCTTATGTTTATTGAGGTTCTTACAGACGGCAATGACTTCCTTATTTATGTTTATTCACGACTACCGATGTTCTTAGTGACGGCAATGACCTCCTTATTTATCTTTGTTCACGGCTAGCGATGGCAACAACCCATTTTAAGTCAATCATCGCAAGTCATTTAACTTTAATAAGATCAATGACCTATTTATTTGTCAGCTAGTTCACCTATCTTTCTTGAGGTCAATGACCACTGTTTTTACATTTAGCAAAATCAACCGTTGGTGAAGAAAATGAGCAATAAGGTTGTTGACCTCGCTAAGGGTCTTTGATGATTGCGGTAAAATTGGTATAGAAATTTCCGGGAGCAGTCAAATGTGAGATTAGTCTTAAAAATGTCTCCAATTGACTCAATACTGTTTGTGTCTCGCCAAATGTCTACCATATCAGATATTGGAATAAAACTTTCAACAAATAGTATATTATCTTCAAACTAAATATGCTATCTCATATCCAAATAACAAAATTTTTTTCGAAGTTATTGTGCTCTTCTGTCTAAAATGGGTAAAATCGGGCACATGCTTACCTTAACCATATACATTTTTGATATAAAGATTTTCTAACTTCTGTTTGACTTTCTGTCATATATATCGGCCAATATGGAAGTTCTCTTAATAAAACTCTGAGAGCGCCTTTTTCTAATAACTGAATGCCGTTGTGCCTAAAATGGTTAAAATCGAGTCAATACTACGCTTAGCTCTCTTATACCTAATAATATCCGTATTATATAAGGATATTTAAATTTTCGGTGGTCTATTTCATGATTCGGTCAATATGAGAGGTAACTTAATGAAACTCGGAGAGCATCTTTCTCTGCTAACAAAGTGCACAATTGTCAAGAAATGTGTAAAACTGAGTCTAAACTTTCGCCTGCTAGCATATGCCTAATGAAAAAATTTTCAAACTGTACATACAAGTAACCTTAATTAACATTATAAAGCACATTTTTCCAGAAATATTGTGTTCTAATTGCAAAAATGGATAATATCACCCCAAGCTCCATATATGTATGTACCTAAATTAGGAATTTCCTTTTATATTGGTTAATATTTAAGCTATCTGATTGGCTGATTAGAAATATTCGATTGCCTTTTCCTTACTTACCAAAAATTGGAAAGAATTATAAATATTCCGAGAATCCTAGAATCATCATCAATCGCCGAGAATTACTAATAAAATGATTTCCGAATATTTTTCAAGCAGCCGTCATTTTGTACCAAAATATGATTAAAAAAAAATTTTAAATATTGCGATTATATAACATACGAGTATGTATATATTTTTCAGTTACACTCATTTTTACTACAGCTCACTCAACTTCAGTTTCATTTCCGGTTTCCATAAGTTTGTCTCTCCTTTCACTTACACTGTCATTAGTACATGCTTATGTGTAACTGGCAAGTTTATGTTGCATGTTTTACACAAATGTTTATGTTTATAGTGCGAGCTACAACAATAAAACCACTTTGAATGACTTTACTTCACTGCCTTCGGCATTTTTTAATGCAGCCGTTACCGCCATTCTTTGGTTGTCGTTAACTTTGCGCTTTTACCGTTATATGGCTTACACATGCAACACTTGCTCGAAATCCAAGCACACATACAATCATATCAATGTAGACACTTCCATATTACTGTGCTTAAGTGCAAGGTTAGTTAAAAAAAAAGTTAAAAATTTCGCTCATCAAAAATTCATGCTGAAATTAACAAATCTGTTTACAAATTTATTAAAATCTCTTTTCGCCCGCGCGCTCCTATCAACACATTCTCACCTACAACCTTTCTTATTGCACTTGATATCATCAAGTTTTCGTGATATTTCTACAAAGTTTCCACCCTCTTCGCATTCGCTTCAGTCATTCTCGTGCGTTGACTTTTCACAAACATTGTTGTTGTTGTTGTCTCAAAACATATTTTTTGAATTTTGCTGTGTTGCATTGTTCATATTTTTTTTAATTTCCCCAAATTTTTTTAGTTGTGTTTTGTTGTTTTTCTTCTCGGTGTCCGACCTGATGCCATTTCAACTAAATTTTCCGTTTCGGCGCATTTGATACGATTATTGCTCCTTTTCGCACCCTTGTTGCTTGTCCAGCAATTTCCGCGTATAATTTCGTATGTTTTTTTTTTTTTTGTTTTGGAAATTCTTCACTTTGCTTCGTTTCCTGTTGCTCACAACGTTTTGCGCTCGATTGCTCAATTGTTGGCTCCGTGTTACAGTTTTTTTAGTTTTACTTATCATCATCTTCATTCGCTTATGTTGCTGCTTTCAAGTGTGTTGCAAATTGAAAGTAGAAGTATTGAAGCCTTCAATCGACCACGATTTTATGACATATTTTACTGTTTTATTAATAATTTTGGTAAATATAGACGAGTAGTCATTCCTTGGCTGGTTTATAATCCAGTTTTTTTCTAGTTATACCCTTAACTTTTTTCTCCTATATTATAGTTTAAGAAAATAAAATTTAATGGAACGTTTAAAGCTGCTTTCAAAGACTGTATTTATATTATATATAGATACAAATAAATGTGAACTCCATCCAGTCATAAAAACTAGCAATTCAGATATTAAAATTCGAAGCATGAGCTCTAGAGCAAGGTCACATAAAAGTCTTCTAGATTGGATCTCGTAAGCTAACTGAATAAGATAATGTTCTGATAACATGTTCGAATTGAAGTGTACTATGTACTGTAATATTCTTCAAAAGGTTGAGGAAAGTCATTGACCAACAACATCGGATAGTACAGTATTGAACACTAATGGGAACTTTTGAGTTCGTTGTGATACAGATTCTGAGATATTGTAAGGTAGCCTCATTATACGCTACATCTGAAGTCTTATTGTTTATATACAGGTTGTTTATATATAGAAGGTTACTGTAGCTTAATTCTGAGTTCTTCATTGTGACTACGCATTGAATTTGGTCAAGTAACTTATTTTATTACTCGGCTAAAATATTTATTTTCCTTTATGGTATGTATGATCTTGTCAAAAACTGTGACAGTCGATTTCCATAAGCTTTTCACCAGCACAAGCTTTGGCTATAGACAGTAACAGTAACAAGTCACCTCGTGACACTTCCGGATTATAAGGTGGATGCATATGAACCTATCGAGTTTATTTTCGCTGGCTTCCTTCAGACGGTCCAGTTGTTGACTGTTTACATTCGAGTTATGTGTTTGACCGTAGGGGAGCTCATAGTAGATGATTGCTTGATAACCCACTTAAACACAAAACGAAACTCTACCACACATCATACTTAGCTGGGATTCTGTATTCCGGAGACTCGCCGCGTTTCGACATTATGGTGCATAACACACCGTCACCACCAAAAAATTAGATGAAAATTCGTAACTCGTTAGCGTCCAGATTTATTCAAAAATGATGCCGATGAGAACTGATCTCGGCGATCTTTGGTTTCTACAAGACGGTGCCACTTCCCACACATCGCATCAGTCGTTGGATTTATTCAAAGAACACATCGGTGAGCAGATAATTTCACATTTTGTCCGGTCGATTGACCACCAAGATCGTGTGCTATTGCACCGTTAGACTTTTTCCTGAGGGAATATGTGAAGTTCAAAGTCTATGCGAACAATACAGCTTAGAATCAGGCCTTGGAGCAAGAAATTACCAGATACCAGCCGAAATGCTCGAACGAGGCATCGATTTGGACTCAAGGTAAGGACCATCTGAGACTAAGCCGCGACCAACATTTGAAAGAGATAATGTTTCAAAAAATAAATGCCAAAGAATGTTCTTTCGAACGATAATAAGCATTCTCCATTAAATTTGAAGTTTCAGTGTTTTTTCTTCCAACAAGTAGGGAATGGATCACCCTTTATTATCGATATTTTGCACCTTTGACATCAAAATTACTGGAACGGTTGAGCCTACCTATTGCATTATAAGGACCAAAAATATTATTTTATAGCCGCCTGGCGTGCATTTTTGCTTTGGTCGAAGAAAAAGTGTAAAATCTATCGTATTTTATCTAGGTCCATCTTTGACGCGTCCTAAAAATATACTGAGTTAGGTAATTCCACACCTGCCTGAGAAGTACAGATTACTGAAGATATCTATCAGAAAAATTTTTTACTAAACCTCTTTATTGTTGTCTGGGGTTTTAAAACTTTTGAATTGATGGTTGAGAAACCATCGTGCATTCCGCTGCACATAAATTCAGAAATAAGTACTGCCACCCGCGTCATATCAGGAACGAAAGTCTATGTGTGTGTGGCAAATTGTTTGCTGCCATTATTGTAAATTGTTGTGTTAATTAAAAGCAAAAGAAAAACAGAAACAAAGATATGAATGAATAGCCAAATTAAATAAAATATGAAAAAAAGTGAAAAACTCACCTCCGAAATATTTTGTTCTTGTAGAAGCGCAAGGCGAAAGAACCGTAGAGAACCACTGAATATGCGCACGTGCTGCCTTTACATTTTTACACATGCATATTTACATATTTATGTACTCTGAGCCTGTGTGCTTATGCACTGATATGTAATGTTCTGCTTGTGTAGGCAATTCACACATTCGTGATAAAATGTTGGCGGTTGCCAAACGCGCCGGTAGGTCTACGGTGAGCGCGTCGCAACACAAATTGATCGCGTTAAAATGCCCAACCAACAAACGCACACAACAATGCATATGTATTTACATAGCTGCAATTGTCTGCTGCTCACTCACATCTCAATTTCAATTCTCTTATGTGTGTGTATGCACAATGGTTGTTGTGGATTGGTTTGTGTGCAACGTTGAGCTTGTGTTGTTGTGATAAAAATGCCAACAATGCAATTAACTGATTAAAAGCGCATTTATGCTGTTATGTTTGCCGCTATTCACGTATCTACTTGCAACATTTTATGTATCTACTCTTGTTTATACATACTACTGTGAGCAAAAAATAGTAAGATTTTCATAATAAAAAATTCTTAATTTATTCTTCAAAATCTATGTCGTTCCCTCAAAGTAATCACGCTTTTTCAATCCTCCAAACAGTTGCTAAATTAAATTTCCGGAGTTGTCTTCAATGGGCGAAGCTATTCAAGTTTAATGTCTTCAATTGACTCAAAACGGTTTCTCCGAAGCGGTTGAGCTGCTAGAAGTCACACGGAGGTAAATCAGGCGAATACGGTGGTTGCGGCACGTTATTGGTTGGACCAAAAGCTCACTAAGAAACGACGGTGCCTTATCGTGGTGCAAAAACCAATAATTGTCGGCCCATTATTTCGGCCTCTTTAAACGAATAACTTGGCTCAATCGTCGTACAAATTTCAAATAGTATTCCTTGTTGACAGTTTGGCTGGCCGGTCGGAAGGAGTTCGGAGTGCACCACACCTCTATAATCGAAGAAAACTGTCAACCAAACCTTAATTTTGGACCTGCTTTGACGTGTTTTTTTCTTTTTCGGCTCACCTTTGCCACCATATTTGGTTAACTGTTAGTCAATTTCCAGGTCGTAAGCACAGATTCAAGACTCATCGCCAGTAATAATTCGTTTCACGACATCCTGGTAGTCGGAAAGCATTGTTTCACAGACATTAACGCGACGCTGTTTTTCGAAAAAAATTAGTGATTTTGAAAGCAATCGTGCTCCCACTGTCCTTAGGCCCAAATGATCTTCGAAAAATGGTTTTCACTAATCCCTCCAATATTCCAACGATAGCAGTAAAATCTCTGACTATTAATCGTCGATTCACAACCATCAATTCCTTTATTTTATTGACGTGTTGATCATCAGTTGATGCTGATGACCGTCTTGGACGTGGTGTGTCGGAAAGAGATTCTCGACCCTCTTTGAAAAATGTGTACCAATCAAAAACACTTGCTAGCGAAAAATAATTATCACCGAAGGCCTTTAATAACATTCCGAAAATTTGGACACCAGAAATTTGATTCCGCACACAAAATTGAATGGAACTTCTTTGTTGAATAATTTCACTCATCGTAAAAATAGTCGAATGCACTTTAGTATGTACTTCAGAAAGACAACCGTATAGTAAACATTAGTGATTATTTTGATGTGGTATTTGGCACAGACAACACTCGACAATATTTAAAAATCGAAGAAATATAATTTGATAACTCGAATCCACTGCCCCAAAAATGTAAATTCAAAACTTATGAATTAGTAGCCTTAATAAAGTAGTCAAATTTAAAAAAGTTCAATATCTCTAAAAAAATTCCCCTACTTCTATTTAGACAGATCTGTAACTATCGTATTCTCATGTTAATGGTTGTTGATAAGAACAGGTTGATAACATTTTTCAAAAACCGAAGAAAAGGACAAAATTTTTGATAACTCAAAAACTGAGAGACAAGTTCAGGTATATACATACAGACAGGTATGGCTGCATCGACTGGATATTTTAACCCTGTCCAGTGTATAAAATTATGTGTATATAAAGTTCTGAACAAACAAACTACTTGTGAAGTCAGTAAAAAAGTGATTCTATTGAATACGGAACAAGAGGTGATATTGTCAATCTTTATTGATTTCTTTACTCTAGTCTTTTTAATTTATATCAGTTCCTGGATATTTTGTGAATCAGCAAAGCCTCACCCGAATTTTAGTATTTAGTATACATTTTGGAGGAGTGAGGTCGGTAGACTTATCTTTGGCCGATTCTTATGTGGTTAAAATAAAAAATATTATTTGATATTAGCATAACCAGTTGAAACAGAGATCTTACTTAGAATTATGGATTTTTTGATTCGTGTGTCAACAACTAAAATAAGTACAAATATCTTCAAAAGATTCCTAGTCCTATCTGTAAGTTACATTGGAAGAAAATCGTGAAATTAATATAAATATTAAAATATGTATCTTTCATGAGTCGCAGCATTTGAGTACCAAAAAATGATCCAAGTTTCGACATTTCTTACCAAGCTTTGGAAACTTTTTACAAACGTAATTAACATCCTTCCATTTCCAACGCTTTATCTTGATCACGGTCCCTGAGTTTCCATTGAAAAAATAACTTTGGCGCAGATATTTCACCCTCCCTTTCACTTCCATTGATAAAATTTAATAATTCTTGGGAATTTGGCGGTATCATTGTTTCTGACGGCATGTAAACTACTTTTGAAACGCAGACGTAGATTTTCATTGAGTAAAACTGGACATTTTCGCATATTTCCCGTAAAAGCCAAAAAGTGGATGTGATGTATGTGGGGTGCAGAGCCCTAATTAAGACAGGAGAAATAAATTTTACGACTAAAAGATTACTAGTTTCGTAATTTTGACACTTGAAATATCAACATTCGCTAATACTTCCAAGGCAACAAGAAAATATGTATTTTTGTAGAGCTGTGTAATTTACTGTAACTGTAAGTATATTTCATTAAGCAGTAATCAACATGATCCCAAATAAATTGTTATTTGTGTGTGTGCGAAAAAATATATGGAGATAGCGCCGGAGTGAAATGTCAGTGATATTTGTAATCTCTCTGAGTCAATATTTTAATAGGAGTGGTTAAGCCATGTCTTTGATAAAAAAGAAAGGTTTGAACTCAGTAAAGTATGTGTACAACAAAAGTCGTTAAGAAAAAGGCTTAATGAATCTGACAGTAGCAATAACATGGTGGCGAAGAACAGATCACTCAGTATATATATACACGGTCTGTCGCAAAAGAAACAGAACTTTTTAAATATAACTTTTTCAAAAATATGTGCAAATGTGCTAACTCATCATCGCTCCAAATAGGTGTGACTAAAGCATGTGCAAACAAATTTTCTAAATTAAACAGACATTGCCAGACTGACTTTCTTGAAGTGTAAACAACAAAAAATTCCGTCACAATAATATAATTCCAACTATTTATGCAAAGACACTTGCTCGCAGGTCACATAATGACGAGTCCACAAGAATATGGTGGCGTCAAAAATAGTGCTGAGCGCATTTGCATATAAATAGTGGTTACGGTTCATTGAAAAGGCAAGTGCTATTTGACAGCACACAGCCACCACAATGGACAACTATGCAGGTAAACCCAATGTGTACATACATACATATATAATATATTTGTTTAGTTGCCACGAAAGTCACAGCCACAACTCAAAGTATTCAATATGATTTTATCCCTAAGTTTCTTTCTTCCACAAAGCTAGAACTATACATTTCGGTAAACAAATAAGCAAACATAAAAATCCATTAGGAGGCAGTAACAACAACACTAAGTACCACATCAATTGGTCAGTTGCGCTCAGTTCATTATGGAAATGTGTCAAATTAGCGCTCATCGAAATGGCATAAATTGACACCTATCTAAAATCGCCGACAACAACAATGAAGGCTAGAAAAAGCATTGCTTCTTTGAGTATGAATGAGTGAAATGAATCAGTAAAAGTGGCATCTAATTAACTCGTAAGCAATTCCATGCCATGCAAATGTGCCTTGCCACCAAGCCGTGGGTGTTGAGCAAACAAATTGTGTGTGTGCGTGTGTGGGAGTAAGTTGTGTGACCACATTGTTGCAATCAGGCATGCCACAACAACGCCAAACACATTCACAAATCGAAGTCGGCGAGCGCGTCTGTTTGACGTTTGTTTCCATGTATTGGAATGGCTCACACACATGCTGCTGTTTGCCACTTCGCGGTTATTTGCCGTTTATTAACGGTAAAGTTTTTGTTTCGGATTTATTCTTCTTCTATTTTTATCTACATGTTAGACACTTACACTAGTCGTTTGCGTCTAATTTCGTTCGTAAAGTCATTGGAGCCTAATATTTGTCTTAGCCGAATTGATTACTCAAATATTATGATATTTTATCCATAATAATGTGAAATAATTTAATTAGGCCACCTATTCTTGGAGAAATGTCGCCTTAAAATATTAGTAAAGCTGTAAATAATACCGTTATACTGTGTAGCTGTTGTCTATGTGATATCATACCCTGTAGGAAATCGGAAAGAAGTTAAACAAACATGGAAGAGATAAGTTCGGGTGTAATCGAACACTTCATACTCTTTCAACTTGCCAGGATCAAATTCAGGCAAAAACTTTCAGGTGCATAAGGTTTCTAAGTTATATGGGGTCCAGGGAAAGTTTTCACCCGATTTTATTCATTTTAGGCACAAAGATGCACCGTTATTACAAAAACATATATGAGGGCTTGAAAAGTTTTGGTCTGATTTGGAAAATTTTTGGTGGACTACTTTAAGGCGCACTTTCGGGCAGAATTTTATCGCAATACATACATTGGAGCTCAATTTGCATACTGGAAAGTGAAAAATAGAAAATAAAATTGTGCTGCACGTAAATAGGCGTGGCTGTAGATCAAGTTCTCTCATTTCCGCTGTAGAACATAGGAAGATCACCAAAATGGTACCAAATTTGGTCGATATTGGTCAAGTAGGTCCTGAATATGAGTTTTCACCGAAATGTGGGCGATCCCACGCTCACCGTCCAATTTTGAACAAAGCTCCCATAAAGTCTTCTCATCATCATCCTAGGTGTAAAATTACATGTTTCTGGCGAATTTATTTACTGATTTATCGCGTTTTTAGTTTGTTCTATGTGGGATATGAACGGAGTCAACACCCTATTTCATGCATTTGCAGAATGTCAGTTGGGATGCTTAAAAGATTTGTCGGGAGCGAATTTGGATATCATATCTTAAAATATATGTACATATATACACTAAACCTCTTAACGTTGATCCCCGGTAATTTTGTCAAACAATTTTGACGACAAGTGGCACAGACCATTCGAATGATTTTGTGGAATATTTTGGGTATGAAATGTGTCCTTGCTCGACTCGTCTCGATAAAGCTGAATTTTCTTCAAAAAGAGTACCGTAAATAGGTATCTTTAAAAATGTCTGATCGTGAGAATTTTAATCCCACATTCATGGAGAGCTTTATTACTGCTGATAAGGCAAGAGTTTATGAATTTCACATGCAAACATGTCAACAATCAACGGAATGGAGTGAAAAAACGAACCGAACCCAAAAAGCTACGCCAAAGCTGCTCAAAAACTAAGATGTCATCATGAATTTGTTCCGTAGGAATCACCCACGGTATTCACCAGATTCGACTCGACCCGTTTTCAGTCGATGAAACAAAATTCGCTGAGTTAGCTGAGGGCCATCGCAAAAAAATGCTTATGGAAAGTGTTTCGATGATTGAAAAATTGTTGGCATAAGTTTATTACATCTCGTGGGGAATACTTTGACGAATAATTAAATATTTTACGTTTTATTTACAATTTCCGGGTACATTTTTATCACAATGTTTACTGAATATGTTTTTATATTTTGAGTTACAGACTTTCAAAGTGAGCCGCTCGGTTCAATCAGCACCATCAGCTTATCTTTAAAAGTATTTTTCTCAAAACATCATTTTTCGAATTTGCTGCAGTGATTACTCGGAAACAACTGTTCCGATCACTATTGACTTTCTGTCTCTGTATAGTTCCCCATGCAATTACCTACCAGATTCTTGAATTGATTCGCCAAATATGCTTGTTCCCATCTTAGTTGTTTTTTTTTAAGGGTGTCGTTTCCAGCGAGCTTAGCGGCTTCACAGTTTCCCACGATTCCGGTATGACCCGGCACTCAGCCAAGTACAATATAGAAGATGCTTGATGCCACATACATATAGCGAGGTCATACACTGCTTGACTAGCTTTGAGCTCACTGTCAGCGAGTTGAAGACCTGTAAAGCAGCACTGCTAACGGAATGGATGCATACTTTCTAGAAAGCTAAGGCAAATAAATTCTTGTTTTTCGTTTATTTATTTATTTATAATAAATATTTTGGAAGCATGACATGTTAGATTTTTTTTCTAGAACTCAGTACAGCTCAATTCAATTCTTAAGAAAAAACCTTTCATTTAAAGAAAAAGACTTTATAAACTAGTGTACTCAACTTCAGCTAATACTTTGTTCCAGCATTGACTCATTTTTCAAGCTCAACTAACTGACCTAATTTTCCAAATTTACACACGTTGTCAAACAACCATCAACAACTTCTAGAACTAAGATTCCTCATCGAAAACAAATAACTACTTAAAAGCGTAAACAAATGCATGAAATAATAAATTCACTTGACATTCACATTGATGTGTGGAAATACAAAAAGCACCACATGACAAACATTAAGTAGCCGATAATGTTGGTTTCTATTATTTATCTGCCATTTTTGCCTAAACTATTGCAGTAAGTAGAAACATTTAATGGGCAACTGTTAGTTGTCTGTTAAGTGCCGCTGTTAAACGTCAAACACTACTGAAACCACACAGTCGCAGAACAGTTTTGTTTTTTTTTTCAAGCATATTCACATATGTCTAGTTGTTTGCATAAACATTGTTGTATATACACTGGCGGTCAATAAAAACGCACCACCACTTTTGTGGACTATAAATGATTTTTTTTTTATGAAATTATGTTGAACACTGTTCCGTTATAATCGCATTTTAGTTGTGGATTTGAAAATTTGTGAAAAATCCCAAATAACCACAAGAAATTAACGCGTGACAAAAAAATTCCAATATTGGCATTAGATGTAGAAAAGTGATCTTCCCCGCAAATAGCAGATAGTAGATATCAACTATTGTTTTTTTTTTGGAGTCTAAGACGAGGTCAGGTCATCCTCGAAAGTCAACTGAGAACTTACTGTGGCCGATAAATTTAAGCGACCGCTTTCAAAGTACACTTTCTATAAGAGAGGAGATGCAAAATTTTCACCAAAGGGATTTAAGTGTCGAAATTATACTTTGACGGTTTAGAGATGTGAGTGTATGGAGGACGCCCTGCCAAAAAGCCACTATTAACATAAAAATAAAGGCTGCACGACTTTCTTGGACTAAAAATGACCAAAATTGGGAACAAAATGATTGGCAAAAAATTATGTGGTCTGTCGAAAGTAAATTTAAGGGGGTATTCTCATGTAATCACTTCGAAAAATCGATTTTTTTTTTATTTTGACAGTAAAACCTATTGAACACATGCTGTGAAAAATTCAGACCGAAATTCATAGTATTTGATAAGTTACTGCTCATAGTCGCCGACGTGTCGTAAGCGACTGTCTACCAGGCGCCATGACTAGTCTGCAGCTGCTACGTTTCTAAACGCATTTTTCTCGAATCATCATTTTCTGTCCCTAGCAGAATTGTTTATTTTCGAAATATTTTCATATTTTTTTTAAACGACTTTTAACGAAAAAAAAACAACATTTTCGTAACTTTTTTTTGAAGTCCGACATTTTTTTTTTTTTTTGTAATGAAATTGATTATATTTGGTAGGGACGATAGCCGCAGAACTACTGAATAATAATCCATTCGATTTTTTTACTTCAGGCAACATGAACAGCTGCTATCACCATGACCAGTGAACAACTTTTTTTGTTGGGGACTACTTTGATTTAGAAAAAAAAGATATTAAATATGTAAAAAACGAAAAAAAAAAAAAAAATTTGTACATTTCAAAATACAAATAAAAATATATTAAAAAATTAAAATGATTGAATTTCGTTGTCACACAAAAAAAATTTTCGTAAAAAATGATAAAATGTATGCGTTCACATGAGAGTACCTCCTTAATTTGCTAAGCTCACAAAATTAGCTTTGCGTGCGCCGTTCAGATAGTGATCGGTTCCAGGATAAATAATAAAAGAAAATTAAGTTCCTTAAGGAAAAATGATTAGGGTCTGCTCTCCATACCATGTTTTTGGACCTCCACACAAATATGCTCGGCCTGGAAACTCGCGCTATTTAAACGCTATTGAGCACTTACATATGTCACATAATGAACTGTGAAATTACTAAACACAAGCCAGAAAATAAAAGTCAATTGAAAAAGATTTTGGGAGAGGTTTGGTACGGTCTCATTTTAAGGAATCATCATCAATTGAGGTCCCAGTGAATTCCACGCCATCAAGAATTAGGGCAGTATTGAGGCTAATGGAGAAATGACTCGTATATAGTAGTTTTGAAGCCTATTTTCAGACTCACTCACTTAAAATTAATTTAACTTTTTTTTTTTTTAATTAGTCATGAATATCATCGAATGTACATTTTAATTAATGTTTTGTAATTAATTGGCTATTTGGTATAAAAACCAGTTTCGAGTAAAATTTTTGTGTATAACTAATTGATACTATGTGTTCAAAAAAACAAAAATTTTCGTAATATTCTACATTTATAAATTTTTCAATTATATTTGGTGGTGCGTTTTTATTGACCGCAAGTGTACATATTATTTAATGTAAATGTGTACTCTATTAGGGTGTGTCTTATAAAGTTGTGATCAAACTTTTTTTGTTGTCTGCTCTACATACGAATACTGATTTTATAGATTTAATTTTTAAGTTTTAGACGCTGAAAAACATTTGGGATAGTTTTGTTTAACCGTTTCATACCCAAAACATTAACCAAAATATATTAAGTTGATCCATAAGAGACTATTTTCCACAAAGTTGTATGAACGACTCACATGAGGAAAGTTTTTGACGACTTCACCACCTTCACTGAAAGCTTTCGTGTCACTCAAATACCTGTGTTCAATAGAAAATTGGAATCAACGCTGGTATGCTTGTAATGCTTCAAAAATAGCCTATTTTGTAGTCGGTAATAATGATTTGTATTAAAATAGGTAGAAATATGAACAGTCCGGGTCAAGTTTGATAACGTGGTAATTGCCCATTCTTTAATGGAATGGAGCGCCAAACAACTTTTTCTCTGCTTGCTATAAAATAATTATTGGATACCTGTATATTTCTTAGAGAATGCTGTAATTATTTTCAGTGTGCCTTAAAAGTCTAAAATTTTACCCTCCTGATACTCATATAAATTTGTTTCTAACGCAACCTGCTTGTAGTTATGAGGCGATGACTAAAATCGTTGTGAAGATATATTATAACGATAATGAGGATTTACTCTTTATTTGGAGCCCACCCTAACGCAGAAACAAAATATGTTCCGTAGTTGCTTTAAAAAAGTTCCGCCCAATCACGCTAAGTGTTTTAATTAACACGTCTGCCGCCATATTTGCCTAGCACAATATTGTTCTTATGGCAATCATTCATTCGTTGGCTTTCTTTCAAAGACAGCGCTTTCTTTGTATAATTAACAGTTTATTGTAATTAGATGCAATAAATAAAATTTAAAAAAATAATTGAATATTTTCAAATCTAACTACAATATTATACATATTCCATAGAATTTTTATACAGCGAATGTGAAATGATACATTTTTCCTGCAATACGAAATTCTTCTAGCATTCTTGATATCTACTCTTAAATATTCTCAAATAATTTTCCTACACTTCAAAAATTAAATTTTCTTCCCACATAAATATTTTTTCTTAATAAAATATCACTCGAATTGCATTTATTGCTATAGTTTCGCTAACCCCACGTAGATTTTATTTTAGGCTTTCATCTGAATTGAAGCATCTTTTTCATCAGTCGACTTGCACAAATTAACAGCGCCCCCTCCGAACTGCTGACATCTCGCAGTTGGCCAACACTTGATGTGGTTAGTTAGTTAATTACTACTAAAAGGATAATCATGTCGCAGCCTAGAAGTGCGTTAATGCGTTTTTCTCATTTATTTAAGAAGTATTTGCACTAACTCTCCCAGCCCTTTACATATTTTTTCCTCGTTATATACTTTTTTGTTTATTGTACTATTTTCTTTTTCTTTCATATTGGAGCTAAGAGCATAACAGTACAGACATTTAAGTATGTGGATTTTGCAATTAAATATTTGTCGAAAATTTACTGTAATTTCTTATTAAAGAGGTGAATATTTCGTCCCGATGTCGGCACAGGAATTTTAAAAAATACACACAAAACACTTCAGATATTTTAAGAGCAAAAATGCAGCAAAACTCCCTCGCCATATAACGGTTACAACCCCTCGAAGATGACCATTTACTAGACATAGGTCCTTGCCAGGACTCAGGAACCTAACCCTTGGCTTGGGTCTCAAAAGCATCCTAGACTTCGGTAGGGTTCCAACTATCGAAGCTGCAGCGACTTGCAGGCATCTGCTCGGGATGATATTTGCAGAGGCAACCTCAGTAGCACCTAGCAGTATATTGGAATTCATCAATATGCTGGGGCTAGGTAGGTCGTTATGATTTAGGAGAGGGCACAATAGACCTAAGGTCGCGTTGTATGTCTCATCTATTTATCTTATCTTATCTTATATGTCTATTAGATATCTTCAACTAGCCAGAGGCGTATAAACACCCTCTTTTCTGGAGTCTGATTGTAAGGTGGTGTCCGCTCCGGTTAGTTCATCTGCTTCTACGTCCTGCAGGTTCGTCGCGATATATGGAAAGATGTTATGGATCCTTTAAGAGATCAAGACAATTCACTATTATCAAGGTCAAAAAAGTAATATATAGCAGCAGAAGACCGAACTCCTTTGACTTGGCTAACTTTATATATGTAAATAACGCGTGTTTTTTTTACGTGTGGTTTTCAATGAGGTCACACTTTTTTCGGTTTTTTGTCAACAGTTACTTGAATTATACTCAGTTTGGTTTGACTTTCCGGTTATTTTCTGAACACATCTCGTATAATAATTTGAGGAAACTTTAAGCTCAATCGCAATGACCTGATTTTCTAATTTTTCTCTTTATTCAATTGCAATTTTTTTTATAAAAATTCTTAATTTAACCAATAAATATGCATATTAATTCTGAAAAATGTCGACTCTTAGCAATGTTATTAACTTATGGCCGATTTCACTCGATATGATATGCTGAACCCGGTTTCCACACTACTCCACTGGTCATCGCTATTGAAGTACATTTGATACGGAGCGGTTGCTAAAAAACGAATCAAAGCAGTTAACAGTAAATTGTGTTTACTAAAGAGCACCATATAACATACCAACTAGTTCCTGACCGGCGCTCAGAGCCTGTCCACAAAAGTAAGTCGGCTGCATGGTTGCATCGTCCTTGAACATCGCATTCCATATCATGAGATAATCATTTTGACGACCATCGGTTAATATCAGCGGGTGGCAATTTTCGTCGTAGAAATTGTCAGTTAGCTCCGCTGATAAAGAGAACCTATTCACTGTGTATCTGAAATATAAAATAACCACTTTATTACCAACATATTTATTACATGTCTTCCGCCACACTCACTCGATCACCGAAGGGCCCGGTAACGGCTGTATGCAGATTGTGTAATGCAGATTTTCCATATAGTATATATCTCCGAAACTTTTAATTGTACCGGTCGTTTGACGGAAATACTGACTACAGCCGGGCGGCGCTAGTAATTCCCAATCGCTATGTTTCGCCGAGAATATCTTACGTAGATCTGGTAAATTTGTTTGACCCATGAATGGCATCACCATATTACTGGCACCGAAACGTTTCTTCGGCTGTGGACACTCCAGTTGTGTAACAATCAAATTCCATGAGGATTGCGCCCATTTCGTGGGAAATGAGAATTCCAATGTAACTTGCGTAGCGCCGGCCGCAACATCGTAGGGCAAATATATGTGTTGACCGCTATTTTCGCCGCAGAGCGTAAAGTCGCCCACTACGAATTTATCACCGCAAGTTGAGGTGCCAAGAGTGGCATCATTGGTCGGTTGATTCAATTCGAACTGTTCAAATTCGATGAGTAACTGACAAACATTGCTGCTGTAGGGCGTAATCACATATTGACACACGGTCGGCAACTGAACGGGATTTTTGATTATTATGCGCTTCGAGCTGGAAACTTGGCCACATTGTAGATTTGCTGGAGATGCAAAGCGGCGTGAAATTAAAAAAAAAAAATATTTTAAATAATCTGGTTTACTACAAGAGACGTTTTTAAGTATTTATGATTTTTTTGTTTAATATGCATTATTTGCAAATTATTTTTAGATGTGTTTCTTTGGTATACCTTTTCCTTAATTTAAATAGTACACACAGACCGCCCCTAGAATTTGTTTGAGTTTTAGCGACTAGCCTTTTTACCATAAAGTCACTGCTCCGCAAGAAAAAAGGATTAGCAAAAGAGAGATATACGCAACAACTCCAAGGCATACGCAATGCCTAGTTGCTAATGGAAGTTGTAACCTCAGCAGGTTTAAATATGTAATTAACCGCCCTAGGGACAAATTCAGACTACTTGTCGCATTCTGCAATGCCCACTGCAAGCTGAAAAAGCACTTATACAACAAGGGCCTAGCTTCTTATGTAAATTGCCGGCCGTCAGGGAGTCTAAAACACCAGATCACCTGCTAATAGACTGCATGTTTCGAAATAAGGATCACATCGCTTCGCTAGCACCCATCAGTATATTGGACTTTATCATTATGTTGGGGCGGGGAGATCTTAGTCATAATCTTCTAACCTAACATGATGATAATTTCCATTTTTTAAACCACAAACGACTTTTTTTGGGAAAGCCGCCGGTTTTTGAAAAATCAGGATTTTAATGGGTCCTTTGATTATATTCATCTATAGTACATAAATTGCTTTTTTTTCTGGATTTGAGATCATTTTCAGCAAAAAAAAATTTAATCAAACAGACACCTTTCTCTGGAGGTTACTGGAGATCGGCTGCGGCAAAAAAATGTAAACAAAAAAATTATTTTTTTCTGATTTTGAAGTAGTTATAATCGCTTAATAAAAATAATTATTCGATAGTTTTAAATATCCTAAGCGGGTCTGACTCTTAAGGACGAGATATCGGTTTTTAAGTGGGGAATAATAACAATAATTTGAATAGAACTTACGTATAAAAATTTCGAAAAAAATTATTTTAAATATATGATTTCACCAATATTCCTCATCAAGTACTTTATATCACTAAATGCCGCTTAAATTTGTTGGCTAAGTTAAAAACAAGCAAACATTTCCAGTTCCAAAACTTTTTTTCTTAACTTCTTCTTAACTCGAATGTCTGCTGGAAAATCCTCAGGGATATAATTGAAACAGTAATAGTTCCGATAGTATTCAGTGGGTTCAAATTTTTTGGATTTTTCTTTGGTCCAAATAAACATTAATAATGTTACTTATACTCTCCTGCGTATTAGGCAGATTGCAATATAAATTGTTTCATAACCCTGCACTTTCTCAAACTATAAATACTTATTTGATCCAAAGGTTTTTTTTACCTAAATACAAGAAGATTTCAAATAAATCTAACTATAAATCTATACAAACTAAGGGTTCTCTTAGAACTTGTTACTGGGTTATTGAGTATTGATAGATCATCATGACTTCTTCTCATGGACCTGGTAACATAACTCCATTTGGTAAAGGACCATGGTCTATGCGTGGCTTATTGGTCTACCAGACTAACCTAATCTTTGAGTATCATTTTGATTGCGTTGGTTAATAATTTCAACGTTTGAAGGCCTTAAGGGTTTACGGGTTTCAAAAAATCAAATTTTTTTTATCGTATTATTAAATTCTTTAACACCTTTTGAATATTGTCCTAAATTTTCAAGTTGATCTGAGTAATAGTTTCGGAGATACAGGCTTGAGAACTTGTGTGCTCGAGGCCAGCTTGACTAAGTGCGTAGTCTTTAAACGTGTTTTTCTCGAAACAGTGTTTTTGTAGTCGGTTGACAAGACTTCTCGAGAACTACTCAACCGATCTTCATGAAATTTGGCACAGGATTTTTTTTCGATACCAACAATTTGAAAAAAATAAGTGTCGCGAAATTATCATTTTTTTGTAAAAATGTCTGCAAAAAATTTAAATTTCATTTTTATCCAAGTTCTAAGTGAAGGTTTTAACTAAAACACGTATTTTTTCACTTTAGATGATCCTGTAAGGTATTATCCTGCCAACGCGGGCGCATCTTTTTTCCGAGGGGTCATCGGAAATGGCGTCGCAATGGCCGAGTTTAAAATATTATTTCCCAAAAATTTTAGAATCCTTTTGTTAATAGTGTATGTTTGTAACAATAAAAAATTCTAATAAAATAGTTCATTTTTTATATGAGAAAAAATTGTTGAAAAAAAGACTGTTTTCAACCGAAGGGAACCCATTTAACCCTTTAAAAACGGTATCTTCGGTATTTATTAGACATATTCACGCTCTCCAGCAATTATTTAGTCACTCACTTTCACAACACACGCCATAGGTGCTGCAATAACCTTTGGGTATGCCACCCTGACGCATACAATTGAAGCGCGACAGACAAGTGCCCGAAGTGCCTTCGTTTGTGGTGCAAGCATTGCTAGCCGCACTGCGACGCGCCTGCCGAAACATGCTCGAATCGTCTATATCCTGCGTCGGTTTATACGAATATGCATAACTTGCATTTACATTGTTGTAAAGCACATTATCCTTCCACAAGGCACAACGTACCGCATGACCACATATTAAAACTAGGGCTATAATTTTCCACAGCGATGGCACCATATTTGTAAAGTTATTGATTTCTCAGTATGTTTAATTCAAATAAAAATATTCCAAATTCACTAACACTTTACACTTTTCTTAAAGTCTTTTCGTTTATTTCTTCCTGCTTTAAACACTTTTGTCACTTTTTAAATAGCTAATTATTGCCAATCACCAATTCACTAACGCTCTCGCCCACACTCGTATAACGCACGCGCACGCACCGCAAACTGTGCCGTTACTTACACGAAGCTTTCATTTTATAGATCTGTCATAGCACACCTGACCGACCTGACATGACGTACAATGCGTTGCCGCCATCTCGGCGATTATTGGGTTGAGTGCTCATTCTTCGTTGCACCAATCGAACGCTCGTTGGCTCGATCTTAGCTTGCCGAGCAGCCGAGTAATGGTATGCGTCTTGTAGACCAGCCAACACAAGTCATAGCGTACACTGATCAAATTTATTCTTTCGCTCACACGCTTTACACAAACACTTATACACTGATAGATACCGTTCTACGCTGGTTTGCAAAAACAACAGCGCTGAACTCGAGTGTACGGCTACCTTAGTTATGTGCAAATATTTACAAGCGTTTTAAGTGCTCGAAAGTGATATGCAAACTCGCAAAATAGCGAAATGGTATTAACCAAAATTTGCCGTTTGTTTTAAATTCACCAAATTTTTATTTGTTGTTGTGTTGGAAGTTTTTTTTTATATTTGCCATTATAACGCTAGTCTTCCCGAGAAGTTGTGTGGTCTCTATTGGAGCAATAAATGTGCACCACAGCGTTTCCAACCAACCAAAGCCGCTTCGTTCTATCTACTGTTATTCGGTGGTCATTTCCGCGTATGTATGTTTTTCACACCCATTGACTTGCATGATTTGAGCTACTAATTTGTTTCGCTTTGTTTTTGGTCACAAATTTTGTTAGTTGGAATTTCTAAATTGGGCAATGTTTGCTCGTTCATATCTTAAACAAATATTGATTTTTCTCTGTGAGTACACATATACAGTTATTGATGTAAGCACTTCAGTTTAACGGTATACTAAGAACCTTTGTGGGATTTGGTGAACGAATTCAGCATCGTTTTTCCTTTGCTTTTAAATATCTCATTTGCAAATGTGTTTACCAATAAATCGATACCAATTCGAAAAAAGTGCATTTGAGAATTCAAATTCATGAATCATGATCCTCTCTGTAATAGAATTTGTTAAAGGTGCGGTCCAATGAATATCGAACAAATATTTGTATATAATTGGTAGTTAAAATCTTTCGCTATATTTTCTTTAAATTGGGTCATTCGTGAGACAATTTAATATGCTTCAAAAGGCTTTGTTAGAGAACTTAGGCCAGAAAGTGTTTATGCCAGTTGATGAGTTGAGAAAAACTATGGATAATGTACGCCTCCCATTGAGCCGTATAGTTCTGATGATTCTAGTCAAATCCTTCCTGGTATTTTTCACCTTTATATATACGATTGAATTTAATTTTGACTAAATAAAATATTGTTTTGCAGTTGTAGATATATCGGGTGATTTTTTTGAGGTTAGGATTTTCATGCATTAGTATTTGACAGATCACGTGGGATTTCAGACATGGTGTCAAAGAGAAAGATGCTCAGTATGCTTTGACATTTCATCATGAATAGACTTACTAACGAGCAACGCTTGCAAATCATTGAATTTTATTACCAAAATCAGTGTTCGGTTCGAAATGTGTTTCGCGCTTTACGTCCGATTTATGGTCTACATAATCGACCAAGTGAGCAAACAATTAATGCGATTGTGACCAAGTTTCGCACTCAGTTTACTTTATTGGACATTAAACCAACCACACGAATGCGTACAGTGCGTACAGAAGAGAATATTGCGTCTGTTTCTGAGAGTGTGGCTGAAGACCGTGAAATGTCGATTCGTCGCCGTTCGCAGCAATTGGGTTTGTGTTATTCGACCACATGGAAGATTTTACGCAAAGATCTTGGTGTAAAACCGTATAAAATACAGCTCGTGCAAGAACTGAAGCCGAACGATCTGCCACAACGTCGAATTTTCAGTGAATGGGCCCTAGAAAAGTTGGCAGAAATTCAAAGATGCTGTTGGACGCAACGTTACGGTGAATGGCGATCGCTATCGTTCGATGCTAACAAACTTTTTGTTGCCAAAAATGGAAGAACTGAACTTGGTTGACATGTGGTTTCAACAAGATGGCGCTACATGCCACACAGCTCGCGATTCTATGGCCATTTTGAGGGAAAACTTCGGAGAACAATTCATCTCAAGAAATGGACCCGTAAGTTGGCCACCAAGATCATGCGATTTAACGCCTTTAGACTATTTTTTGTGGGGCTACGTCAAGTCTAAAGTCTACAGAAATAAGCCAGCAACTATTCCAGCTTTGGAAGACAACATTTCCGAAGAAATTCGGGCTATTCCGGCCGAAATGCTCGAAAAAGTTGCCCAAAATTGGACTTTCCGAATGGACCACCTAAGACGCAGCCGCGGTCAACATTTAAATGAAATTATCTTCAAAAAGTAAATGTCATGAACCAATCTAACGTTTCAAATAAAGAACCGATGAGATTTTGCAAATTTTATGCGTTTTTTTTTTTAAAAAAGTTATCAAGCTCTTAAAAAATCACCCGATATATGTGTGAAGATTCACATACCATAAATTAAGTCCATATTAAATAATTCCATCCTTTTCTCTTGTTACGTTATTTGAAATATAAATACATATATACTATATATAAATATCAGAAAGATATTAGTTCAACTGCTCTTTGCTAATTGCTAGCATAGTCCAAAGTGATTTTGTTTTTTGTGGTTTGGTGAGAAAAGGGCAGTTGAAATTTTTCGGATCGAAATCTCCAAAATTGAGGGACTAGTTCGCAAACAGACGGACTGGGCTAAATAGAGTCAGCTCGTCATCTTTATCTTTGATATAGGGAGATCTAAGTAGAAGTACCTTTTACAAAAGCCTTATTTTGAAAGATCTCTCGTAAGTCGTGTCAAGCTGTCATGTTATTTTTATTTATTATTGCTTGGCATTTCATCATGGAAAGACTTATACCTGAAGAACGTTTACGAATTGTTCAATACAGCTTGTGCAAGAAGAACTAAAGCCACTCGAATTTCCCAAGCGGCATTGCTCTATGGGCTCTTGAAAAGTTCCAAGAACATCCGAAGTTTTCAAGCCAAATTTTGTTCAGCAATGAAGCCCATTTCTGGCTCAATGGGTATTTAAACAAGCAAAATTGCTATTATAATATTTGGAACTAAGAGCAACCTGAAGAGTTTCAGGAGCTGCCATTTCATGCAGAAAAAACAACGGCTTGGTGTGGTTTATTCAGTTTGTATGGCACCTTTATATATATTCTATTGGTCCGATATAATCCGTTCTGACAAATGATCAACCTCTTGGTGAGAAGAGGGCGGTTGAAAATTTCCAGATCAAAATCTAAAAAATTTAAGAACTAGTTCTCGTATATGCGTGCAGACAGACGGATAGGGCTAAATCGACTCAGCTCGTCATGCTTATCATTACCTGTATATACAGCGACTACCAAAATGGGTTTTACTTTTTTGTTATTCAGTTAATTTATGGCCTTTAACATTTGAAAAACTGTCGACCAAACGGCAACTACGACTCCGTTTGTATGTATTCACTCCGTTTATGATGATCCAAAGCAACATTGCGGCTGGAATTGCAGCGTTTCGGAATTTTAGTGCGTTGAATGTTGTCGTTTAGATCCTCGAGCGTTGCTAGTTGATTGGCGTAAACTTTTAATTTAATACACCCCCAGAGAAAATATTGTAAAGGCGTTAAAATACCGTGATCTTGAACACATTTGACTGAGCCACATCGAAGCAACGAGCCACCAAATTTTGCACGCAATATGTCCATGTATAGACATGAAACATGAGAGAGCACACCGTCGATGTCATAAAAATTCGGGAAAAAAGGCAGTCAACATCATGTTATAACCCTCGCTAATGATGATAACGGCATTTTCTGCTTCATTTCGAAAGCATGCATGTATCGAAAATGAAATGAAACCGAAAAAATTGAAACTCGCTGAAGGCCACCCCAGTTGAGGCTTACATGAAGTATATGCAAAATTGGATTGAACGTTGGAATGCTAGCAGTCGGATCATATTTTGAAGCCCATATAGACATTTGTATTAAAATAAGTGAAAGTGAAAATTTCATTTTTTTTTTCGTCCGGTAAAAATTTGGGTTTATGGGATCTGAAGAAGGTTAATGTTAGAAGTATTATTCTTCCTCAAATAACACCGTCTGGATATAGATCGAATTCATCATAAAGCCACATTTGTTTCTATTTCCCGAAAGATCATGCTACTTGAACACTTTTTCTTTCATATCAAAGTGCTTTTTCTTTTATCTAGTAGTGTGATTTTTGAAATTGAAAGATACAGTTTCGTGGCACCTACGAAGTCGACTGCAGTAACGGAAATACAGGCTTTTTGCTGCCGAAATTTTGTACATATATATTTTAAGAACTAATGCTCTCTTTGAAACACACATATTTAAAAATTCATATTGAGCCACAGCTCTTAAATTTAAGCGGCCGCCTTAGTGCGGTATTCAATGCTGAAGCCTGTTTCCTCCGAATGCCATTGCTCATCGCTAGAGAAATGCATTATAAATGGTCTGGAACCTGGAATATTAAAACAAAAAATAAATAAAATGCTGAGTCACACCAAATCAAGGAAATCTCACCGATGACAACTTGACCCGCTGTAAGGCCTTGACCACAAAAGTACGTCGGCTGAACAGCAGCATTGTCGGCGAAGTGCGAATTGGGTATCATAAGATAATCGCTCTGGCGCCCCTCGGTGAATATGAAAGGATGGCAAGCCTCGTTGTAAAATTCGGACGGCAACTCGGAAGACAACGAAAACTTTTTGACGGTGTATCTAAAAAAAATAAAGTGTAATGAAAGCTTCGCGGCAAAATCACAAATTCGCCACTCACTCGATCGCATTTGCCGTCATCGTTTGTTTAATACAAATCGTATACTTCAGATTGGTCATATAGTGCGTGTTGATGCCATCATGATAATTGAAACTCTTTATTATCCCCGATGGTTCAGTATAATATTGATCACAACCAGCTGGCGCCAGCAAATCCATGTCACTGATGAACCTCGAGAAAACATTACGCAAGTCTAGTAGATCTTTGATCATGCCACCAATGAGCGGTGGTAAGCCGTCAGCTACATGACTCGGTGCCGGTGGACACTCGAGTTGCTCGACAATCAAATGCCAATTCGCTTGCGCCGAACGCGAGGGTAAATTGAAGTTTAGAACCGCCGAGTCTCCCTCAAATGGTATATAAATGTGTTGTCCGCTATTATCACCACACAGTGTAAACCGTCCGGCTGTGAAGGAGTCGATGCAAGTTAAAGTATTCGTAACGGAGTTGGTGGTCGGCTGTTGCAACTCGAATTGCTGAAAACGTACGAGTAATTGGCAAACATGAGTGCTCTGACGTCGGATCGTGTATTGGCATGTGGATGAGGAAAATGGTTGTGTAGGGCTGCGTATAACAATCCGCTTAAGACGTGTCGTTTGGCCACATTGGAAATTTGCTGTGAGAGAAAGAGATGAAAATAGTATGCAATATGAAGTGATTTGGTAGTTTTTCAAATTGAAATGTAATCAGCAAGACTAAGTGAGGATATTTTGTATAAAGATGTACACTGGTCACTGATATAAAAAATAAGCTATAAGAACTGAACGAAATCGGTTATTAACAACACTGCATAATGGTATAATGATTTCATTAGTCCAAATTACTCCAATTACTAAGAAAAACAGCATCTCTCTTAACCTTGGGTTCAGGTGTACGTCGAAAAATATCGAATAAATCTATGAAATGATCCAAGGAAGAACCGACGACCTTGAATTTATCAAGGAACTTAACCGAGGGGTAAATGATTCTACCTATTATTATGTATTTGTTAACCTCTGGAACTGGAATCATTGAAAATATTGCAAAAGTCTTTTGGGGAGTCTACTTTAACACGAACACAAGTATTTATGCACAACGTATTCAGTGAACGAATACTTGCCTCATGCGAGTCGTCCATCCACCTCTGTTATTGACGAGTGCTTGAAAATCGTCCTGTTGACAGCTGAGAGATTGCAGCGAATGTGAATCGACTCAACACATTTTGGTTAATGTTGTAGGTATAAAGCGTGTCAATGCTAGACTCGTACCGAAGCACCTGCATCTTTCGCAACAAAACCGTTAAGTATAGGCCACAAAAGATATGCTTGACATCATAGCTGAGCACCGTACATTTATCAAATGCACCATTGTTGGTGATGAGAAGTGGGTTTATGAAAATTACGTCTAAACTGTTCAACAATGTAACGTGGAGCGCTTCAAAAATTAGTCCGAAACCGGAAGAAAATACCTTAA
Source organism: Bactrocera neohumeralis (assembly GCF_024586455.1). Taxonomy (NCBI): domain Eukaryota; kingdom Metazoa; phylum Arthropoda; class Insecta; order Diptera; family Tephritidae; genus Bactrocera; species Bactrocera neohumeralis. Next base: position 21,111,982 of record NC_065921.1, read on the forward strand.
TCGGAATACCGCAGTATCCGCCATATGGAAGTCTTTCTAGTCAATAATTTCATATCGTAGAGAAGTCTCTAGAATCATGAAGACAGTAGACGTAGTGGCTGCCGGAACTTGGCTGCATGTATACCGGGTTCCAGCCCGCAAAGAATTCCGCGAAAGTAAATAACTGATAAGATTGCCAAAAGTGTCATCCGTCTAGCTACCAAACCAGTACAGATACGGAGGTCACTAAAAACGAGTTTCAGTGTAATTTTTGGACAAATCAGAGCTAGATGGAATGCTTAGAGATATGCAGGATCGCCCAAATCATGTTGAAGATCATGATCTCGACTGCAGGGTGATCGTTGGCCAAATAACAGGTCACAATATACTGACTTCACCTTCAAGCCGGATGGGCATAAGTAATGACCATACAATCAGAAAGTTCAAGAAAGTAGGCATAAGAGAGACGCTAGATCGCCTCCTATGCTTCTGTACAGCCTTATATAAAACTTTTCTTTGACATCTAGGAACTTCGCAGTTCAAAATTAACTCACTCTTAAAACTTGCAAAAATTATTGATATCTTCTATGACGGATATTAGAGCTCAAATTAAACTGAACCTCCATCTGGCATTACAACTGCTTCGGGTTGGTTCGTATCACTTTGTTACTATCTGGTATTGCCAATGAATATGGTATTTTAATAATTAAGAATTTTATTTCATATATTATAATTTCTTGCGAGTCCTTCACCGTTCTCCAAAGTTGGAATTATCTTTCGACCTATCCGAACTTAACCTAATATTTTGACGTTATGTGCCCAAAGAACATATTCTCTTGACCTTTAACTTCTTTAACGAATCTTTGAAGACTTTAAGGAATATTAGAGGACATCAATAAGGAATGTTAGAAGATAAAAAAAAAGGATTTTCCTCTACAATTTGACTTTCACCTGTACTATGTATACTCACATATTTGCGCCGAGGACCAACCGAAGCACGCAATAAGCGAAACGAGGTACACCAAATGCTTAATGCGAAACAACATTACACCAGAAACGAATCAATTTAACTAAGAAAAAATTATTTCTTATTTGCCATTAAATATTTCATAAGAGCAGTATGAGTTTGCAAGAGACTTAGCAGATGCAGAACAACAACAGATTGCAAAACAGCCTAGATACACGCCCAAAAACATTAGAAAACAAAAAGAATCAATTATAATTAGATAATGAGTTGTTCGATATTTGGGCAATACTGCCGAAAACGTCGCTAGAGGCCAGTTCTCGATCAGTTATGACACATCTTCGACGCTGCTTGTTCACAACAAATAAAAGTAAACAGTTGGATGCGCGATAACAGTTTGAGATAACGGCAATATCAATTACTGATTTTACTGATTGCAGCAGCCATGTCAAGGGCGATAAAAAGGTAGCACCGATGGCGCTGAAAAAATAATTGATTATTAGTCGACTAAGTTTCAGCAAGCGAACTCAAATGGCAGCTGAATAGTTTAAATTTTGAAAGCCAATAAATAATTTTGAAATTTAAGTCAATATTCGTGTAACCGTCCCATTGTAATTTGAGTTATCAAATCGGAAAATATGCGCACCAACGCTCAACTCTTCTTCACGGCAGCGACGCTTATTGTTTCTGGCACACCTGTTGTCTATGCCTTCAGCAACGCCGCCAAGCCCAACTGCGGCGCCAGCACTGCCGCAAAGCACATTCAACTGACGCAGCCGGAGACTCCCCCACAAGAATGCAACTATCGCATTAACGCCTACAACAACAATATTTGTCAGCTACGCATCGATTTCTCGCTGACACTCGCACAGCCCAGCATACCCGACGCGCAGAACGGTTTATGGTACGTGCAATGCATGAAAGACTACTTCGCCGTGAACGGGTTAAAACTTTGCGGAACTGAGGTCGGACAACATATTTATGTGCCTTTCAATCGCACTGCCGGCGTCGAAAGCATCGATTTAAGTATAGTTACTGCGCCGCGTTCGGGCGACGGAAAACTGGCAGCGCCACGCTGGAATATGCACATAAGGCAATTGGAGTATCCATCAAAGTCAGCATTACGTGGTACTATCGATTCTCTTGAGGTGGAGGAGAATGATAAAGAGCACCTTGAAAGCGATATAGGCCCACGAGCTAGCGTCGCTGACAATTACCTACTTGCACCACCTGGTTGCTTGCAATACTTTCCAGAAGCCGTTGGCACTATCACTTCGTTCAATTATAATGGCGGTTCGGGTGTTTATCCGGCGAATCTAAATTATGCTATCTGCTTCCGCCGTCAACAGTCGTCGAAATCGCTCGAGTAAACTTTCATTAACAATGCTACAAATTGACATGCTAATAACGGTAAATCTGTTTATGTTCACAGAATTAAGATGCGCTACTTCAGGTTGGGCGCCGAATACAGCCGCCAGAAATTTCACGAATTGGACAATTATTGCCGACCACAATTGCGTAGCGAGGGCTTAAGTGAAGATTATTTACTGATACCCCAAGCGACTGTTGTGGAAAGCAATATACGCGCAACATATTTCTGTGGCAGCAGCATTCAGGGTGACACAGTAGCAAGTACATTATTTTTATGGCAATAAAGTTGATTTTCGTGCATATAATTTGAAGCGCGCCAATTTCAGGCACCAACCCAGGACCACTAGTGCTGATTTTCAACAGTGATGGCAATTACAAAGCTGGACAGGAAGTTGGATACGCTTTAAGCTACAAAGTTGTGTAATAGCAAAATACTGTAAATAAAAGCTCAAGAAAGCTCTGGAAGCTGCAATATGAAGTTTTAATAAAACTTATTTAGTTAAAAGCTTTGTGGTGATTTGAGTGGTGGCAAAGCTAAAAGCAAGTGGGGTTGAAAAGCTTATGTTGACCTGCGCAGTGCAGTTATATTTTAGTGCTTTTTTAATACAGTACCTTAAAGCTTTTAAGACATACATATGTGAAATTGCAAGAAGTTTTATGTAACATCGAGCTTGTTCGTAAAGTTTTTATTGACCGAATATTGAAAACCGCCTGCGTGCTTTTTTAGCCGGTTTTGTCAAGCTTTTTATGTTTAAGTTGTACTTAAGAGTTTAAACTTTGCCACACAGAATTTATTTCTTTCAAAAAAGTCAAAGTTTTAGATTAGTTAAGATTATTATTTTTTTCTTGCTTCCAACTGAAATCACAAAAGAGTCACTTCATTTATGTTTGTAGAGTATCAAATGTGACGAAAGGAGCTTATATGTTCGACTTTGGAAAATAAATGTTTATTATGTATTGTATGTATATCTATATTATTTCATATGAGAACCGGAATCTATTGCTCGGAGCTGGTTCTCAGGCAACCCTTCAAGCTTCTCGAATGCTGCAGTATCTTCGAGGCGATGGTCTTTGCGGTACGGGCAGCGGCTGAAATAGCTAATCACGCAGGAAGCAACCTGAAGAAGATTTATGTATATATATATAGAAGCAGGGGGTCAGTAGAAGTAGCGGCTGCTATACTGGGTTCCAGGCCACAAAGCAATTCCGAGAAACTAAATATGTAGCTGGTGAGATTGAAAAACTGCCATCCGTCCAGTATTCAAAATACGGAAGTTACTATAAACAATATACAATGAAATTTCTGAAAGGTCTTACAGATCCCCAAAATTACGTGCAAGAGCCCCTAAGAAAACCATGCATGCTTTTTACTCATGCGATCTCGAAAGAACTGAAGAATGGTTGTTGGCCTAATAACTGTTTTTGTTGTTATAACGGCATAATTTTGCCGGGTTGGCAGTTCTTGCCCGGATAAAAAATCCTGGGCCGTTCCGGTACGTAGTCGGGTCTACTTATTAGCAATCTTAGTGTTAAAATTTAATGTTAAATACAATACAATAATATTTTTCTAAAGCCACTTTCGCTTGATACCAATATGGCAATGTTCAATTTATTTTCTCAATACTGTGTGAACTACAATTTTTATATAGCTGAAAACTCTTTTCAAAAATATATCCCGCAAAATTGTTTTTAGTTTTAAGCCTACATACTTACATATATGGTAAGTTATTAAATATATTAAATAAAAATGTAATAAAAATTGAAACGTGTGGCAACCCGTTTTAAAATAATTTTCATTCTAAGCTAAAATAAAAATATATTTTCGGTACCCATATTGCAATTATTCGGTTATATTATATTTTATGAAAACAAAATGAAACATGTGGCAACCTTGCTTCAAAACGTATACGTCTTTCAAACGCGTGTCGGCTTTCCAAACTATTTTAATTTAACCAACCCAAATATAAAACTGTTGCAGTTGGTTTTTCTTCGTTGAAATTGTTAAAAATACATACATACACATAATAATATGAGTTTGAACGGACCCTAACTAATAATAATAATTAAATTTAATTTTAATTTATTTCATTTTATTTTATATTATTTTAATTGAATTTGTAATATTTTTTATTTCCAGAAATGTGGCCAAATCTGTTACCCTTTTGTTTCCCTGGCAACACTTTATCTGTCCAGCTTACCCATCCACCACCCATCGAACATGTTGCGACATGTTATTGCGCGTTGTAGTTGGATACCGGCGAGCCGGACGAACAAAACACAACCAAATTGCCGGCTGCTGACAAACACGAACATATACAAAAGCGACGCCAGCATTTAGCAAACTTACACAGAAAACGACGCTAATCGCACACATGAATATCATGCTGTTGTCCAGGCAACGAAGCTGCGAACTTTGCTGCAACCCAATCGGAAAATTATTGGTTAACAACCAAATGTTGCGCAACATGTTGCTGGCAAGTGTATTTAAAAGGAAGAGGAGGAAATTTACGCAGACAAGCCGTAAATATAAGGTAGGAAATGTAAATACAAATATATTCAAATTATATTAATTTCGATAGATTTAAATATTCGTATATAACCAAATGATTAAAATAATTTTTCGATGTTGGTTAGGCATTAAATATTCATAACTTAATTGACTTATAATTGCAGCGTGAGCTATTATGAGCTTAATTTCCCTTCCTATATTTGTCACGCACACTTTTTACCCATTAAATAATATTTTAATTTAATAAATAATTAATACTAAAGCTCATAATGTTGCCTTGAAATGTTGCTAACAAATACTGCGGGCACATGTTGCGTCTCAGTTGCCTCAGATAAATGTTGCAAAGAAATGTTGCTCGTTGTGGTTGTGTGGGTGTTTAAGTGCATGTAGCTTTGCATGTGCTCCAAAAGTGTTGTTAGTGAAGCCGGTAGCGAACGCCAAACACCACCCATCTAACGAACAAGTCGCCACTCGTTGTTCGCTGCCCGCTGCCGTTGTCGTTGCTGTCTTGTACTTTGCATGTTGGCGCAATTCAGTCTTTGCCGAACAGCCGCGAAATATTAGCGCAAATAACGGATAAGTGAAAATGGCAAGTTTCGGTGATTAGTTCAATTAATTATGAAATTAGTGAAATTCATCTTAGTAAATTGGTGTTGGAAAAGTGAAAATAACTAAATACTTATTATTTGATGAATAATAATAATGTGCAAAAGTGAAAAGTTTCAATGCAGAAAAGGCAGGAATAAGTGTTCTTATTCAACAGAGTGAAAAATAACGGTAGTATCGAGTGAATTCAGTGTTACCTACAGACTTTAAATTCGTGAAATGGTGAAAAAAATTACTTTCATTGAGTTTTAAAGCCAATTACAGTAAGTTCCAAGGAAACTAAGATATTTTAAGTATTTGTTAAGAAAAAAGAAAATTCATAATAAAAAATAGTTGAAATAAATTTAAAAGAAGTTAAAAAATAAATACCTTTTTGATGAGTGTGCAAAGACTTTTAATTTCTAGTTGAAAAAATAATAAAATATAACGGTAATGTGTTTTTTAATCTAAAATATACCACGCATTTGAAACCTAAAAAATACAATACTATTTGTCCTAATTTCTGCTTTCAAACTTCTGCCGCAGAAATAAAATTTTAGATTTTATTGCAAAAAAATATAAAAAATAAGATCCAACTAGATTTTAAATCGCTTAAAAACCAAGTGAAAGTAAAATTGAATCAATTAAGCAAATAAGATAATCTTAAGTGCTTGCCTACTCACCGAAGAGAAATGTTTATTGTGTTTGTTAAAAAACCAGATGTGCAAATCAAATGAAAATATACTTAAATTAGGCATAGCTAAATAAAATAAAATGAAGTCATAATTGATACAACGATAACAACAAATAATAATAATCTGAAAATTACAAAAATTAAAATAAAAATTATTTTCCAGTTTATAATAAACAAAAAATTTAATGATGCAATTTTAAAAAATTTAATTGAATTTTTCTGCTTGCCATTTGGATTTTTGGATAGTTACAATTAATTACAGGTGAGTAACATATATTTACAAAATTTCTTTATTATAATAGGGTTCAGTTCAATTTTTAATACATAAAAACACTCAAAACGGAACACCACGGTGGGCAAAAAATAGTAAGATTTTTTAATTTAAATTTCGCGTGAAAACCCATTCGTCTAAATATATTTTTTCTAGGTTGGTATGACTGTCAGTAATACATATGTGCCAAATGTCAAATCAAAATAATCATTAGTGTTTAGTATAAGCTTGTCCTTTTGAATTACATAAAGTGCATTCGGCGATTTTTACGATGAGTGACTTTATTAAATATAGAAATTCCATTCAATTTTGTGTGCGGAATCAAATTTCTGATGCCGAAACATTCAGAACGTTGAAAAGGTCTTCTGTGATAATTGTTTGTCGTGGGCGTTGTGTTTTTAATGGGTACAAATTATTCAAAGTCGAGAACGCTTTGACGATGAACCACATTCAGGACGACCATCGACATCAACTGATGATCAACACATCAATAAAATAAAGGAATTTGTGCTTTGGAATCGACGATTAACAGTTAGTGATCTTATTTTCAATGTTGGAATATCGGAAGAATTAGCGAAAACCTTTTTGAAAGATCGTTTTTGTCTAAGAAGAGTGAAAGCACGATTGGTTCCATAATCACTAAACTTTTTCGAAAAACCATGTTGTAATACTACATTACCTTCGCAGCGCTCTTTCCATAGTCTCACTGATACGTAAGTGAAGTGACAAGATCAATTCGGTATATTTTCCATGGAAGAAAAAATACACCCAGCAGGGTTATTTTTATCCCTCTGGTTTTACTTTATTAAGGATAAATCTTTCTAAAATTACCTTTTATTAAGAACAAATCCGTTCAGTCGGTATATTTTAGAAATAAGTGACTCAATTAATTTGAAAAATGCTTCTTGGAAATGCGTTCATTCAAATTAATGTATAGTTAAATAGTAGATATGTGCTATAGTAGTTCGATCTGAAAAATTTGTTTGAAGATTAGAGCTCTCTTAGACAATAGTGATATCTTGTCAAATAAAAAAGTTTTTGGTTCTTATGGATCACTTCGTATGGCAGCTATGTATATTGTATGGTGGTCCGATATCGGTGGATCTAACAAATGAACAGTTTCTTAGGAGAACAAGACTTATACGTAAATTCAGCCCGATATCTCAAAATGTGAGAGGCTAGTTCGTGTATATATCATACTAACAGACGGATATACCTAAATACACGCAGCTAGTCATAGGATTATTTAGATATGTATTTTATTGGGCCTCTGAACTTTTAGGATATAAAAATAGCTGCTATTTAGACCTTCATCAGAACATTTATCAGAACTGAAACTATTGGTTCTATTTTTGGACACTGTAGCCACAACAAGGTAAATGTGAAGAAGGAACCCTGCGGAGCAACTGTTTATTTAATTAAATCAATACCACTTAATTGCTACAAATAAAATTAAATATCCAGGAATAGCCAGTAGCTAAATAGCCGTCAACTTGTTACTCACCAGTGGCTATATCTATGTAAACAACTACTCATTTGGCAGATGGGCGGCCATTAAACGGTCGGCCCATTTAGGAAATAAGCGTCTACGTAGTAATTGAGCAATGGCTTACAATAACAACAAGAACACGATTGTTTTTATTTAATGTAGCCAACAATTGATTTTCCATTTTCGGCTTTTTGGATTTTGTTGTTGGATTTATAATGAATAAACAAACAACGAATTAAAAAGCCTTTTGATTACTCGCTGATTCCTCAAAGTTTTAGAGTATCTTTCGTCGGCCGTAATTGCGTGAATTTCAAATGTGCGGAAACTCGGAATTTACTGCCAATGCTTCTGCACCACAGTCACATATTTTTTGCTCTGCATTACGTAAACAAGCAGCAGTTCAGCACTTGACATAGACAGTTTGGACGTGGAGTTCGCGCCATGCGCGGATAAACACACAAAGCCAAAGCATTCTCGACGAACCAGCCGAGCGTCTCGTGCGCGCCGTTAGATGACTGAACACCTTCACATGCAAATATATATACATTTGTATTATAATTGTAGTGGTGATTAAAATACGGTGGCTCGCCAAGTCAAAGTCAAGGCTAGTCCTTTCAATAAACGGCTGAAATTCATTTAACAACACTTCTCACTGTTTTCGCTTTTTTGTTTTACAATTGTGTTGTTGTTGTTGCGCGTTGTTGCTTTGTATACGCTGATGCGCTTCGAGTGGAAAAATATTTCAGTAAATTTACGTTCAATTCAATTACCAAGTGGCATTGAGGTGCTGCCAGCAAACGCCCCACCCACAAATTCAAACGAATTCACTGTAACGGTAAGGTCGAGGCGGTGCTCGGAGGCACAAAGCTTACGCTATGAGTGTTGGTAGCTGGAATAGCAACAGTTTGAAATGGTGTTGACAGATTCAACAAGCGGCTGACCTATCCTGCAACACACACACACATATATACATGCACACACACATACATACAAATAAAAAACAACAACAGCAGCCACGACAGGTGGAATGAGCTATCGTTGGCGTGCGGAAAGTAACTGTAAAAGCATCTTAACAGTATTCCTTTCAGCTGGTTGCTCGATAAAAGGTTCTAAAAGCTGCCAACTGAAGGGGGTGAAACACACACTTATACCTACTATACTCGTATGTATGTAGGTGTAAAAATAGCAGCAAAACAAAGCAAAACACACGTTTGGTCGACTACCTGTTTTCACTTTGGAAAACAAAAAGCAAAATAAGCATATTAGTAGCGAAACATACTTTGAGACTTTGGGAATAGCATTTGCTGTAAATTATCTTTTGCCCAAGAGCAGCAACGGTGCATGAAAAAAGTGAGCAGTAAAAATCCAAATAGTAGATGCTAAAGTAAACAAGCGCATAGGAGATGTGGAAAACGAAAACAAAAAAAAAATTGAAAGTAAACAGAAAACCACTCGGACTGAAAATGGTTGAGAGGCTATAATACGAAAAAGTGGCAGGATGGACCTGGCAGTGTGGCAGGTTGAGAGCGAAATCCGACAGGCGAACAGTGAGATTCAAACTTGCCCTGCCGGAAAGTGCGTTAGTTCTGAACTTTTGTGGCTCCAAACAAGCCCCACTTCTGTTTCTCTTATATAGTGTTTCTGTTAGGTAAGGTTAGGTTCACTTTGATTGAAATTGAGCTCTTTTCTGTAAATGTGTGTAAATATCAGATGATTCTATAGTCGTTAAGATTTCCTTATTCGTCCATGTTCCTTCCGTTGAACTGGTCCAACATCTAACGATCTGTCGAGAACGAAACTGCACAAAGTTATGCAGGGTAACAAAACTGTTATGTTGCTGTCTAAATGATAGATAATTCTGACAGTTACTAACTGATTGAGTTGGTTAGTTATGTTTTGGATAGAACAGCCCGAAATAGTTCTTCAGTTAGCTTGTGGTTAGAGAAATTGTTGCCGCGAATTCCCAAGAGTCATGCCGTAACTCTTTTTCGTGTAACCAGCTCACTAGAAAAATCGGGGATCCCAGGTACTGTTATCAATTCATCTCTGTTACGAAAAAAATTATGTATTAACATTATATTATATTATGTTCATCGAGTAGTCCAAAACTCGAATCTTGTAATAGAAACTACCCCATCCGACTCTTGAATCAATGATTCTTCCTACCCACATAAGACTAGGTTGATAAACAGACTTGTAAAGCTCCTGACATAAACATAGATAAAGTCATAAATAAAAGCCTGAAAATAAACACGACTGTTACGAAACTATTTATACGACTCTCGAAGATATTTAATGATACTACATTCCTTCCGAGATAACGTAGGATCGGTGAACTTTCATAAACATTCGAGAGCGATAAGTCTTAGCGATAAACTGAAAATAAATCAAATGTTTCAAAACCTTTATTAAACTACTTAGTTTGATCGCGCTCTTACTCCTTCAACAATAACTGGCGATGTTTTTTTTATTCGGTATAAGGTTTACGGGTAAAGCAAGAGGGATCAGTGTTACCTTGAACTTGAAATAAAGCAGAGTACCTTTGAACTATCATGAAGTGGCATGCATTTTTCGGAACTCTTCCAATTTGGCAAAAGAAATCAATAATACTAGTTTTATATTTCCTACAGGGCATTCATGGGTGTGTATATTCGTCTATGCGAACAATTTCAGGCGCTCGAATTCCCATAAAGCAAATTGTGTAAGAAAGTAAAATTATGTTTATTTTTGATATACAAGTAATAACATCATTATTAAAAGTTTTGAATTGTGTTGTCAGCGGCAGAACACAACTGTCAGCATGGCACAATAAGCGAAAGACACTTGTAGCGTCGAGCAGAAAATAAGACACAAGCATATGCAAACAAAAATTAAAAATAATACAAAGTTTACAATAAACCCAAAAAAAAAACTAGAAAAAACTTTAGCAAAGGTCCGCTTGGGCACTAAGCAAAGCATAGCGTTGGGCAAACAAAGATACTCTCCGTCTGTGGTTAGATTTAGTTATTTGCAGGATAATACGCACACGAACACAAATTCACTCTTGAGCCCACTTGTTTGCAGTTGATGATGTATGGTTTATGTCATTGTGGGTGGCGAGGTGTGTGGACATAAGCGCCACTTGTTCGCTTGAAGGTGTCGAAGCACACGTGCTGGAGATTTCTTTTCTAAATATAGTAAAGTGTATAAGAAAGTACTAAAAGTTTTCGGTCAAATAAATGTGAAGTGTTTGTATGAGATGCTGGATGATCATTATTCTGGTCATTTAAGGCCGAAAATGTGTGTAAGAGGAGATGACGAGTGTTTGCGAAAAGTTGAGAAATGTTGTAAATTATGTTGGCTGGTAGTAGAACATTTCGAAGAAACAGAGTACTTTTAATTTTTCGTTACACTGTCAGAAAATATAATTTTAATGTCATTAGATTATTATTTTTTTAATATTATTTTATAAATATTATTTCAAAGGCCTTCACGGTTTTCTTTTTCTAACCCAGCAAGGACATCACCGTTGAACTAAAATTATATAAGGGACTATACATATGTTTTAAAACTCCGTTAATAATTATAATAATTAAAGTGTGATCCATTCCAAGGTTCCCTACTATTTTAAAGGCAAAACACAGAAATATTTATTATATATACATACGAGTATATTATTCGTAAGAACATTTTTTGTCATTTATTTTTTGAAGATTATCTCTTTCAAATATTGACCGCGGCTACGTCTCAGATAGCCTATCCGTTAAGTCCAATTTTCGTTGACTTATTCGAGTATTTCGACCGGTAACTGGCGAATTACACGCGTGATGTTTTACTTCAAGATTTGAATCGAAGCGAGATTGTTCGCATAGACTTTAGACTTTACTTCACATCACAGGAAAAAGTCTAAAGGTGTGATAACACACGATCTTGGTGGCCAATCGATCGGCTCAAAACGTGAAATTATCTGCTCACCGAAATGTTCTCTCAATAAATCCATTGATTGGTGCTATTTGTGGAAACAGGCGCCATCTTGTAGAAATCAAATGTCGCCAAGATCACGAACTTCAATCTCAGGCATCAAATAGTCGGTTATCACGGCGCGATAACTGTTGTCATTGACGATTACGTTCTCATTAATTTTTGAAAAAATGTGGACCGATGATTCCACCAGCCCATAAACCACACCAAACCGTTTTTTTTTCTAGATAAAATGACTGCTCTGGAATCTTTTCAGGTTGCTGTTCGTCTCAAATGCGGCAATTTTGCTTGTTTACATACCCATTGAACCAGAAATGAGCCTCATCGCTGAACAAAATTTGGTTCGAAAACGTCGGATCTTCTTGAAACTTTTCAAGCGCCCATCGAACGAAGCGATGACGCTTGGGAAGGTCGAGTGGGTGCAGTTCTTGCACAAGCTTTCACTTAACATCTTGAGTCCGGGCTCTTTGTAGAACGTGGATTTTCTTAATTGAACGATTTGGAAACGTTGTTCAGGTGTAAGTCTATCCATGATATTCTAAGCAATACTGAATAAACATAACATGATATATAACATAATATATATGTATGTATACATATATATACGTACGTGCAGTTATCCAGTGGAATTTCTACAACTTTGAGAAAGATCCATAATGTAAAGCTGATATGCTACGAAGAGCCAAGTAAATATGAAATCGTCTGCTTACCGGTATATCGGAAGGCGGTAACACGTCATTTTCGAAAGTTCGTGGTATACTTATGATTCTCAACTGCTTTCAAGAAATTTATTTATTTACGATATTGAAATATGTAAGTAGGTATTAAGTTTTGTGTTGATGATACTGTTTCACTGATCCCTGTTTATTAAATTTCAAAGCCATAAATTCAGAAGAGGCGTCATCTACCTATACTCTTTTATAATTTCACTGCTGTAAATCCAAAGATGAGTTTAAAAAAGATAAAAGGCTCATGTGAAAACAGTCATAAATACTTAAACAAATAATTATCTTTGCATCCCCAAGTAGAACTGGTCAAATTGTATTTATTGAATTGTTTTCAAATGCTTATCTATGCGTAAACTTTATTTGTATTTGAATTTGGCTCATTGCGGATGTCATTAATTTAAACTAAATAATTAATTAATCACTGCGGTTATCACAGGAACTAATAAATTTGTAGTTTTCCACTTCACGGTTGTTATAATTAGCCTTTTCTCACGTTTACTTTTGCCTTGTTTAATCAATTTGAATGTTCAAGTTCAAAAATGTAGCTCAAGATAAAAAGTGCGAATACTTTTCCAGCGATAACAGTTGGTATAGATTGTACAGGGTTTTCCAATATGGGTGATATTATTTATTAAAAACAAAACACACTAACTTTTAAAAAATTCAAATGTTTTTTATTTAGTGTGTAGTGCAATCGATACAATTAAGTTCAGAATAAGTATGACATCTTTCAAATGGCCTGCACGACTTCTTTTTACAGGAACGATGTCGTATTATTAGATTTTCTTCGCGCCAGAATCGACAGTTTTGTTTATTTACCGTACCACTCAGATGAAAATGAGTATCAGCAGAGAAGATGATTTTCTTAAAAAAATCGTTATCACTTTGAAGTTTCTTTAAGGCAAAATCAGCAAATTCTCTACTTTTACGGTCGTCCAATGGCTTCAATTTTTGAGTTAGAACAATTTTATTCGGATGTAAGCCCAAATCCTTTCTCCAAATCCACCAGGTTGTGGCTTGAGACGGTCCCAATTCTTGAGAATGTTTGGAATTGACAAATTGCGGTCTTCAGCAACACTTTCCTAAACAGCAGCAATATTTTCATTACTTCGAGCGGTTCTACATACGCTCGAAATGCTCGAACAATTCGGCGAATAGCGAGCACAGGTGGACGATTAGTACGACCACAAAATGGCAAAAGCGCACGAAGTTGCAATTGGAGCAAATTTTAACGTAGGGAGTTGGTAAATATTTGGTCATTAGTCAATTTCATAGGTCAAAAGACTCAATTATTGAATGAAATCGGTTTGGTATCGTTGGACTGTCATCTTGAACAGATAAACATTCCTACGAACTTGGCAGAGGGATTAATTCATTCGACCAAATTATTGGTAATAATTCACGTATACTCTCTCCTAATTTCTGCCATATTTGAAAATCATGTTTTAAGCAATATTTGATACAAATGTTATAAATCTCGACTGGTATGGCCTTCAGGACCTTTGGCTTGGATTATTTGATAATTTCAACGTCTTATTATGAATTCACATCTTGTCATCTGCATTTGAAAATATGGGGTCTTCAACTACGTTGTCAAGTATTTCTTTTAAGATCTCTATTCGACGTAGTTTTTGCAAAAGATTCTGGAATTTGGTAGGAGTTCAGGATTGATACGCTTCATACCCAAAGCATTAAGTAAAATGGTTGAATTGCTCCATAAATGATGTTGCCCCCTCTCATTGTTGCACTCAAATGAATATGTTCGTAATAAATTAAACTCCTTAAAACACTACTGCAACATTTTCTATAGACGGGATTCCATTGGAAATACTAAATTGCAAGCAAACTCCGTATTAATTTTTTCCCATAGTATAAAGATCGCCAGACAAAGTTTTCGCGTCATAAAGAAACAACTGCCAAACACACACTAATTGCGATATAGAGATGAAACTTCAGATTTAAAAAATTTTGTTTCATTCTAAAACAAAATTTTATAGATACGTGTAATAGTTTGCGCCGTTTAAATGCATCAGTCCGGATCAAATTTGATCTTGAGTATATTTTTCTCTTATATACATTTTTAGTGTCTCATAATGTAAATTTTCCTTATATTAAGTACAACAAATATGACTTGAATGTAGGGATCCACCAGCAAATCGCTCCACTTTTCTTAAGTATGTGTTGCCATATTAATGCAAAATTAAATGATGAACTTTACAAAAATTTTCAATTTTTTGGCATTTAAACAGTTAAATCTTTATTTCTATGTAAAATTCTAGGAATTAAATAACATAATATTCTCAAAAAGAATTCAACTCAGTATTGTAAATATATTTGTTGAACATACTTGATTTCCACAGCAAAAATTTTAATATCCGTTTCCTAATAATGCTTCAGCGCGAGTATTAATATTTGGAAATGGAATTTTTTGTTTGTCGTCGCAGCTAAATTTTTACTTTCAAATATATTAAACTGGAAAAATGTGAATCACCGGCTTTACTATACATACATATGTATATGTATATGGTACTTCCACGAAGTCACAGAATAAACACCCCAACAGCTGATTCGGTCAAAAAATTTGTGCATTTTTCGTATGTAAATGAATTGATAAATTCATTTAAACATTTTCTTTTATTTAATTTTTTTTTTGTTTTTCGCTCCGAAAGGGTTTAACGCGCAACAGCTGTTTATTAAATAACAGTTCAAAGCACGAGAATCAGTGGAACAACAAAAAGGAAAAGAGAGTTTTGCCGCCGGAAAAGCAGCTTTAATTTATTTAATACCATTGCCGGCGATGGAAAAATGGCAAAAGTCAAAGGATTTAAAAAAGGTTTGACTTGGGAGTAAACGTTGGGGATTTTCATGGCAAAATGTATTGAAGCGGTTGCATGAGGGATCAGCAAGAAAGCAATATGACTGCCATTCAAGTAAATTGACTTCATTTATTCTATTGTCATTTTCATGATTTTCGTTATCATCATCAAGTGTAAGCGAAAAAAACCCGATGCAACTGTTTGTATGTATATTCGTATGTATATCTGTATGTTTTTATGTGTGTGTCTTGGGGTTTCATTTACTTTGTTTACTCTTTTGATGTTGCCAAACTTTTCGTTACAGATTTGCTACTGTCGCATACTACTTTGATTAGCGCTGCTTGAAGCCTCTGTGCTCCTTCTGTATCCTTTTACATATACATACATATACAATACATATACTTATATGCATAATATTTTGGGGTATTCTAACTTTTGCTGACTTTTTGACCATTTTGCCTTTTATTATTTAACCTTTTCTGTTTTGTTATTATTATTATTACTTCTTCGGTTTTCCTATGCAAACTCCAGCTTGACAGCAAAAAATATATATAATAGAATATTTCTGACTTTTGTCTCTTGGGATGATTAGCAAATAAGAGCTTTGATAAGCACAAACAATATTTTTAGGTTCTGTGGCTTATGGGAGTATGCTTTTCTTACGTGATTAGCACTTGAAAGGGATCAATAACTTTGGCAACCACTTGTGAGTTGCTTAAAATCACACATCATACTTACCCTCATATAAACTACCGATTTTCCTGCAGCAGTACTTCAGGCGTAGTAAACGGCCTTTTATTATTAAGGGGTATTTTAGTCTAGAGGTAAGAATTTCAGATAATTTTTGTAGTGTCTTAAAAAAAGGCAGTTTTTATTTGAGTATACATTTTTTATTGGTTATTTATTAACATTCGAAGAATGTTGGAAAAAATTTAAAAATAAAAAGCTTAAATTTTCAAAAACTAGCAGGTGATGAAGTGCAAGGTCTCCAAAAATTGACACTTGACCATAACAACGATTTCAACCCTTCCAGCAAACAAAAAAAATTATTAATCTGGAAAAATTTTTTCATATATAAAACAACAAAAAAGTAGGAAAAAAATTGTATAAAGAAATAGCGACTCTTGAATAAAAACCGTTTTTTATCACTTTTTTGACTGTTTCGAAATTTTTAAAAATAGTAAAAATTGAAATTCGGGGATATGGCTAGTTCCGGATATAGACAAGTTTATGAAGAAGACTCTCATAAATTGTTAAAAAAATCAGCCCGGTAAAACCGAGAAATCAAAGATTTGGAAAAAGATAGTTTCTAGAAAGACGTGTTTGAAGTTTTACATTGACGTTTTCCGGTCTAGTTGCAACGGTTATAACTTTGAAAATAATTCGAATTTTTAACAATTTTTTGATTATCTAAATATTTTGAATATCTAAACTGTCTACATATGTCAAAAAAAGTTTAGATATTATATTTTAAAAGTTCTAGACTAGAATACTCATTCAACGCATAACTAACTCTGAAAACGTAACCAGATAAGGATGTCGGGCATTGGAAAATGTTTTTCTAGTTCTTTCTGACAAACAACTTTTAACTTAGTAAGGAAATTTTTCAGCTTAGTAAGGAAAAGGATCTCTTCTATCATGAGCTACGGCTCAGATGGTCCATCCGTTGAGTCCAATTTTCGATGACTCGTTTGAACAATTCAACTGCCATCAAATAGTCGCTTATCACGACGCCATTGTCGGTTACGTTCTCACCGGCATCGTTTTGAAGAAATATGGACCACACCAAACCGCGGTTTTTTCTGGATGAAATGGCAGCTCTTGAATCTCTTCAGGTTGCTCTTCATCCCAAATGCGATAATTTTGCTTGTTTAAATAGCCATTGAGCCAGAAAGGGGCCTCGTAGTCGAAACTTCTTGGAGCTTTTTAAGAACCCATAGAGCGAAGCGATGTCGCTTGAGAAGGTCGAGCCTCTTCAGTTCTTGCACAAGCTGTATTTTGTAGACTTCCAATTTAAGAACTCGCCATAAAATGCGGCAATTCGTTTCATACGTCAGTCCGAGTTGCCGAATCGACTCTGTACACTTTCGGCTACTCCTGTTATATTTTCTTCACTGCGTGCTGGATTTGGTCTATCCGTTTGAATATTATCCAATAATGATGGATCTTAAGATGGGTGATGGTGCTGCGAATAATACGCTCAGTGGACCAATTATGTTGACCAAAAGTTGAGCGAAACACATTCTTTACAGAATGTGAATTTTCGTAATAAAGTTGAACGATTTGTAAAAGTTGTTCTCCGTCGCCATTGAGCTGGGTTTAATTTGAAGCACAAAATTCCTCTTAAAGTTAGAGATTGAGAATTATGGTCGGACTAACCGTTGATTTTATACTCGTTTAAATATATTGTGTCGACATAAAGTTTATACAACTTTGAATTTCATTTTGTTTGCCATTTCAGAACACCCTAAAGTCACTTGATCAGTTTTTTTTTTTAATATTTTTTTCTTTTGCGATTTCTGTTAGTTTTGTTTACCGATGGTAATTTATTACTTAATGGCTTATTCTGACAAATTCCGTCTCCTTTTCGTGCTCTATACCTGAGCACTGCAGGCTCAAGAAATACTTGTCCGATATGGACATAGTCTCATGCGCAAACTGCCGGTTTGGCGGGATGGAACAGGAAACTTCTTGAAAACACTTGATTCTAGATTGCGAGCAATTTATAGAAGCAGGTTCAAGGCCCTAGGATCATTCTGTATGGACAAGGATGCTATTGCTGATAAACCCCATTTGACATAATTGTCAATTGTGATATAGGAGAGGGCTTAGACCACCGGTCGCAGTATAAACCCATGTAAGATGGTTTTTATATTGACAATGCTTTAAATTGTTCAAAACTCAAGGCTTATTTTTTATCAACATTTGTATTGCTTAAAAACCCCGTTAAACAGAATTGTATTTTTCGTTTCGTGGTATAACCAGATGGTTCCATTCGAAATTGATTTTTTCTAGAAACAATAATGTTTTTCACGACGAAGAATTATCAGAGGCATATATATGTGTGTAACTTAATACCACTGAATTTTCGCACTAGTAATAACAGGAAATTCTTCGAGATCATAAAACAGATTAATCAGAAATTATAGCATTTGTATAACTGGCATTTTTTATATCTTACAATTTGGGCAATATGCTTAGCTAAGTGTTCACCGACACGTGAAGAGCATTAACTTTTTAATTCGCAGCCACTTCGGCTTTATTTCACATATTCCCTATCATAAATTCTCTAACTTTGTTTACTCATGCTTCGAAGCGCCTCTGAAACCTGCTCATATTTGAAGTTCCCGTTAACAGTGAAATCAATGAAATGATCATTGACCGGCTTTATAGCACTAACTTTGCTTTATGGATCTAGGTGTAAAATAAATGGTGGCGACTCAAAGGCATTGCATTTACACGCACATTTCTCCTTATTGCATATGAAACGCAATTTTCACAGAGTCATTTCAAATTCCAAGTGGCTTCATACCACCAACGAACGAATTTACAATGATTTTGCAAAATGACAATCACCTCTGCTACGATTTGCGCAAACATTTCCAGCGAAATGACATTTAAATGCTGATACTTGCTTTGCTCAGCGCTAACTGTAAGCGTTCGTAAGCACCGAAATGACTGACAAATCAACTCATATTTGAACTTTACTTATGTAGGTGTGTATATATGTGTTCATATATGCATACATACATATGTGATTATGTATGTAACTCAGTCTACTTGGCCAGACAGCAAACAATTAGTTGGCACACTCGTATTGTCTCCTGTCATGGCGACGGCTGTGCGAGTGTCATAAATGTCAACGGCACTGATTTGACTTAGTCCGATTCAAAGCTGACATATTAACATGCAAATACACATATTATATGTGTATGTGTGCGTATGAGAATTTGTAACTACAAGTGCTTAAAAATACCTACAATGTGCAATAAAATTGTGCTACACTTTTGCTTATGTATTATTGCGAGTCTACATATACATATATATACATATGTGCATACGTACGTACATATATGTATATGGGAGTATAAAAGTGAGCGGCGAGTGTAATTTGGTAGCATCAATTTATGAGACGAATGTAAGTGCATACGACAGATTTGCACTAAAGCCCACTTGATTGCGAGATGCGTCAACTCTACTTAGCCATAATATATGGCACATAACCACATACCAACGCACACACCTAAATTCACGCAATTATATACATTCTCATACGCATTTGTATACATGTACCGCTCCTTTGGATTAATGCAAACCAAGTAGTTTTATTGTCATCGCCGATGAACGACGAAATTTATACTCCCATTTTTATGACTCAATGCGGTTTCTTGTGTTATCTCGGCGTTTGTATATGTATGTGTGTGTGTTTTGCACACAAAACACTAAAACGGAATCTGCAATATAAAACTGTATTTACTGGTTTTTCGTGTGTGCGATAAGAAATGGCAGCATGCTGCAGCGCTGCTGCTGCTGACGTGGAAAAATGAATATTAAACTTGGTGAAAAACTAACTGTGTGTATTTATGATGACATTTCCTTGATAGTTTCTGCAATTTTTTCACTATCATAATGGGTTGAAAGATAAAACTAAGTGGGTAAAATTTTTATGAAAATTAAAAAAATATTTTTTTTTACTCTCCAATTTACGCATTTTTGCCATCTTCTTCAGTAAGTTGTGATACGGCGCATTGTCTTGGTAAAACTCACTTCTTCTTTAAATGCGGGCATAATCGCTGTTGAGAATCTTTTCTTATTCCATGCGCATGCCACAGAAGTCTTAACCTTGCTACCAACTGTTTCGTTTTCCACGCTTTGCAGCGGGTTCATCGTGTGCACTCCACTTGCATGACTGTCGATTGGACTTCGAAGGAAATGATGGAGCCATGTTTCATTGATTGTCACATATCGTTGAATAAACAAGGGTATATTACTCTTGAATCTCCAAACACTGCTACGAGTCATCAATTCGTTGTTGGTTTTGGTCAAAAGTGAACTTGCGGGGCACCCATTTTATAGAGAGCATTCTCATAGTCAAATTTTCATGAATGATATCTTGTAAATGTTCAATTGATATCTTTAGAGTGCCGGCTTTCTCAAATAACCGAAATTATTCTGTGGACTTTTTTTAAATATTTTCAACGGTCACAACCTCTTTTGTGCGTCCACTGTTGACGGCCTTTGTCTTCGGTCCTCATTTCGCAACGTCTGAACTATCGCATACCGATTTTTGATGGTTGATTTTCCTGGGACAGTGGTCGGAATCTCACCATTAAGTTCAGTTTTTACTTTAACTGTATTTTTTTACTTCAAAAGCAATATTTTACCAACAGGCGAAGTTCATTTTACCAAGTTTTTAACGATAACAAAATACACAAACTAATGATCCATTAAAATTTAAATCTATTAGAGTAGTCTATGCCTGCTAAGATATCTGGATAAAACATCCACTAATGGCTGCTATCTTCGAAACTGTTCAAATGTCCTCGAAAAATTGCCTTCGTCAAATAATTGACATTTTAAATGTCAAATTTGGAATGTTAAGAGATCAATAGGGTAATCTGGCCTGTTTTTTTGACATTTTCTTTTTTATAGAAATTTTTAAAATGGGTCAGTTAAACATTAAACAACATGCGTAAGACTAAAAACGTTTATCCCATAAATAAAGCTAAATTGGTCATTTCCCATATAACGATGTTTTGAACAACAGCAGTCTATTTTAATTCAAAATCTATATTTTTAGTGTCTCAATCGATATTGAAAAAGGCTCTAATAGATGCCAACTTTTTTCTGAAATGGGTTCATACCTTTTCTAGTTTCCCCGAAACTAGGTATAGAAACACCGAGATTACGATTGTCTTTATATTGGCCGTTCAGTATATGAAGTGTCCAATCAAACTCATATTAAAAATAGATAAAGTCAGCATAGATCTTTTCATAGCCCCCACAAACCAAATATAATGATTTAAGTAATTATTTTCGACGAATTCGTCGGATAAAAGCCGACTCAATTGTCATTGTGGAGAAAGACTTTCCTAAATGCCTTATTTTTATAATAATTAATACCATGTCTCCAAGCGATTTTATACCGTCTCGCTTCAGGTGGAGATGTCTCATTAAAATGCAACATGGGTCAGTAAAATCGGTATATAAATTTCTCAGCATTAATATAGAGAATCAAAGATTTCTGTTATGATAGATATTTCTCATATAAAGTTCCTCCGAATCAATTATATTAAGACAATTTTAAGGTTAGTTTCAAAACTATAGTCATTTAATGTAAAAACTCCAAATAGTCGGTTTTATTGGACATAGTTGACTTAATAATTTTTTGTTAACCTGTTTCGACCCATGGTTAGATTACTTTCCCAATCTTTAGTTAATCACGTTGAACACTCTTTTGAGTTTCCGAAAATTCTTAAATTCTGGTTCAACCATCAAAACACCGTTACGAAAATATGGTTTCATATTTCCACTGCAAAGAATACTTTTGTCTAGCAAAATGAGTACTTCACACCACTGTGCGGTTTGTATTAACTTTTTTCCAGTACCTTTTTATATTCAGTCTGTTAGTATTATCGCAAAACTTTGAAATAAATTTTTTATTAATAATATTTTCATAGCAAACACACACATATGTATATGCACCCAAAAAACCTCTCACACTCGTGCACATCAACCATGCTTTCACAAATTCAATATTTCAATTTTTTATTAAATATGAAAGCGCTTTTTCACCTTAAGTGCGAAAGTAAACAATTTCAGCCGCTCTGCATACAATCCATTAGTTTGTATTTACTTTTTTTCAAACGATTTTTTTTTCGTCTACTTGCCACATTTAATAATAGTACATAGTTTGTTGCTTTTGTTATTTTTGGATTCACTGTTTGGAATGTTGGGTGCGAGTTTAGGTGTGGTCTCACAGAATAAATACTTTTCATATTTACATTTGTGATGCTATCTTTGTTGTGTTGTGCGTAGGCAGTGTTTAGGCTAATAATGAATTCTAATTAAATGCTTTATAAACATTTTATCGAGATCATAATTACTTCAAAGTGATATTAAGGTAGTGAGAACAATAAAAAATGGACAGAAGTCTCTTCAGTAATTTTAGTTTATTGTATTGGCTATGGCCTTGGGTGTGGAACTATACTTTTTCATTTTAATTCCTTTAAGATTACTTTTCGAAACACTTTTTTAATCATTTTCAGAATCAAATTATAAATATAAAAATTCTAGGAAAAATTGTTGTAATTAAAAACAAATTATAACATAATGCAAATTTATTTATGCACATTCTCATTTACAAAGTTGTTTGTATATACTATATATGAGTCTATCAGTTATTTTACATTATCAGGTAAACAATTAGAACTAAGCAAGCTGCTCGCAATCTCACTGCTCGTTGATGGCGTCTACTTCACTAGATTATGAAAGCAAAGCAAATATTATATGTGCATCTGGTGATAAGTATGTGTAACGTTTTAAATAATTCATAAACCTCCACAAATAATTATAGCGAGGCTTAAATATTATTTCTAATAACTCTTTAATCTAATCTGGACAACATTTTTAATCTGAGTCTGTCGAGCCTAAAATTTCTAAAATTAAGACCACTGACTTACTACTTCTTCTTCTTAATTGGCATACACCGCTTACGCGATTATTTAACAACAGCGCGCCAGTCGTTTCATCTTTTCGCTGCGTGGCGCCAATTGGATATTCCAAGCGAAGCCAGGTCCTTCTCCACTTGGTCCTTCCAACGGAGTCTTCCTCTTCCTCTGCTATCAAGTTGTCGAATACTTTCAGGCTGGAGTGTTTTATCCATCCGGACAACATGACTGAGCGTAGCCTGTCTTTTAATTCGCTGAACTATGTCAATGTCGTCGTATATCTCGTACAGCTCATCGTTCCATCGGATGCGATATTTATTAATGCGCAAAACCATTCTTTCGCAGAATTTTTCTCTCGAAAGTAACGTCGACTCATCGGTTGCTGTCATCGCCCAAGCCTCTGCACCATATAGCAGGACGGGAATTATGAGCGACTTATAGAGTTTAGCTTTTGTTCGTCGAGAGAGGACTTTACTTTTCAATTGCCTACTTAGTCCGAAGTAGCACCTGTTGGCAAGAGCAATCCTGCGTTGGATTTCCAGGCTGACATTATTAGTGGTGTTAATGCTGGTTCCACGAAATTATGTTGTACTTCAAAGTTATGACTGTCAACAGTGACGTTGAGCCAAGTCGCGAGTGCGACGACTGTTTGTTTGATGACAGGAGATATTTCGTTTTGCCCTCGTTCACTACCAGACCCATTTTCTGTGCTTCCTTGTCCAGCCTAGAGAAAGCAGAACTAACGGCGCGGGTGTTGAGGCCGATGATATCAATATCTCGGCATACGCCAGCAGCTGTACACTCTTATAGAAGATGGTACCTTCTCTGTTTAGTTCTGCAGCTCGAACTATTTTCTCCAGGAGCAGGTTGAAGAAGTCGCACGATAGGGAGTCGCCTTGTCTGAAACCTCGTTTGGTATCGAACGGCTCGGAGAGGTCCTTCCCGATCCTGACGGAGCTTTTCGTGTTGTTCAACGTCAGTTTACACAGCCGTATTAGTTTTGCGGGGATACCAAATTCAGACATCGCGGCATAAAGGCAGCTCCTTTTCGTGCTGTCGAAAGCAGCTTTGAAATCGACGAAGAGGTGGTGTGTGTCGATTCTCCTTTCACGGGTCTTTTCCAAGATTTGGCGCATGGTGAATATCTGGTCGGTTGTTGATTTTCCAGGTCTGAAGCCACACTGATAAGGTCCAATCAGTTTGTTGACGGTGGGCTTTAATCTTTCACACAATACGCTCGATAGAACCTTATATGCGATGTTGAGGAGGCTAATCCCACGGGAGTTGGCGCAGATTGTGGGGTCTCCTTTTTTATCGATTGGGCATAGCACACTTAAATTCCAATCGTTGGGCATGCTTTCGTCCGACCATATTTTAGAAAGAAGCTGATGCATGCTCCCTATTAGTTCTTCGCCGCCGTGTTTGAATAGCTCGGCCGGTAGTCCGTCGGCCCCTGCCGCTGTTGTTCTTGAAATTGCTATTCGAACTTCTTCATGGTCGGGTAATGGAACGTCTGCTCCATTCATCGATTGGGGAGCTCCTTCTCCTGGTGTTGTGCGTTCACTGCCATTCAGCAGGCTGGAGAAGTGTTCCTCCATTATTGCTCTGGGCATCAGTGACTAGATCACCTTTGGGGGTCCTAAAAGTATGTTCCGGTCTTGAAACCTTCTGTAAGCGTTACCCTGGCCAGCTTATCAAGCTCTTCGTACTCATATAGTTGCGTCTCGCTTTTCAACTTCGGTATCTATCCCATAAAGAAGTAAATTACAGTGTCATCCAAGTAGAGGTAATTTTTTCAATAGCCTTTTTTGACAGATCAGCGTGAGTCGTGTCAAGCTATCAAGTTGTTTTTTGGCATTTTATCATGGAAAGACTGACACTGCACAACATTTACAAATCGTTCAAATTTATTACGAAAATTCACGTTCTATAAAGAATGTGTTTCTAGCGTTTCGCTCAACCTACTGAGCATACTATTCGCAACACCATCTCCTAGCTTCATACCCACCATTCAGTATTGAATAATACTTGATCGAATAGACCACGTCCATACCGCAGTGAAGAAAATATAGCAGCCGTAGCTGAAATTGTACACGTAGATCGTGGAGAGTCAATTCGGCGCCGTTCATTGCAACTCGGACTGAAGTATGTTTCACGTCAAGATCCAAAATTGAAAACGTACAAAATACAGCTTGTGCACCGTATGGATTTATTGAGAGAACACTTCAGTGAGTACGTAATTTCTCGTTTTGGGCTGGTCGATTGGCCACTAAGATCGTGTGACATCACACCGTTAGACTTTTTTCTGTGGGAATATGTGAAGTCCAAATCAATGCGACAATCCCCCTTTGATTCAGGCCTTGACATCACACCTGCCATTCGCCAATTAACAGTCGAAATGCTCGAACGAGTCATTGAAAATTGGACTCAACGGATGGTCCATCTGAGACGTAACCGCTGCCAACATTTGAAAGAGATAATCTCCAAAATATAAATGCGAAAAAATGTTCTTTCGAATGATAATAATAATTTCCCATTAAATTTGAAGTTTCTGTGTTTTTTCTTTCAAAAAGTAGGGTACTTCGAAATTAATCACCCTAGATTACCCAATAATCACTATGGCTTCCACATGTTTATGACTTTTTGTAGTGAGGGGGTCCATAGGTGTTTTTACTAACTTGTTTTCTGACACATATTAATACTAACAATGCGTTGAGAGGCATTTTCAAGATCGTCTTTACTTTAAGCGAAAGGGAATTAGCAACTTTTTCAAAAGGATATTTAAGCCCCAAGATTGTTTAAGACTTTTTTGATAGCAAATATTAAACCGTATGAAATCTAAAAACAGGATGCACTCTTCAGTTATACATTATATTCGCTATCTAGAGGTTACATTAGGTGAGGTAAAATGGTTGATCCCTCCATAGGACGGAAAGTTCACACAAATCTGCTTAGTGGTTTTATGGCTTTTTCCGCTATTTCAAGTAGATGTCTAAAAGTGTGAAATCTGTGCTGTATTTGCCTTAATCTTGCCAAAGCGGAACATTCGAGAAATAAGTGTTGATATGATTCTATCTCATATTCTTCCAAACAGTTTAATCGTACCGCATGAATCTCGATCGTACAGTGTTCAGTTAGAAATCCTAAGAGTATTGAAAAATAAACTTTTGCTTAGACCTATTACGATTTATACTGGGTCAGAAAGACCTTGCGACTGCACACCTGCTGGTAATTGGCCAACACTTGCTGAGCTGGTTTAAGGCCCAACAATGCAGTAGTGTACGACGAGAAGCATACGCAGCGGAGACTGAAGTACCTGTCTTATGCAACTTTTTAGCCTTGCAGTTTCCTGCAATACCGCTTTCGCCGGGCACTCAAATCGATCTAATCATGTACTAACTCGATGTCTGGAGATCAGAAGTCTAGATATTACTTCACTAGTTTGAGTGCACAGTCAGTGAGCTGTAGGCTAATACCGCTGACATACTATCGGAGTGGGTAGTTATTACTGCTACCTTTAAGATGCTGCATTGGTCATGAACTGGAGCTGACAGATAGTTCCCGAAAGTGTACTCATCCATCAACCCTCCTCACAGGCCTCGACTCATTCCTAAGCTCGCTATGTAGAATACAGACAAGTTTTCTAACAGAGCTGATTTCAGTTTGCTCGACCACTGATCGATTATAGACTTTTTAATCGACTAGCTTACTCTTACAATTTCCCAGTTATACTATTCAAGAGCTAATATTTTTATTAACTAAATTCTTCAGATAATTTTTGCTCCTTTTTCTTCTTATATCATTTCTTGTATACTTACTGATTAATTTATGTATATCTACAACAAATATATCGCTGTGTTTCTTCTACGTTTCACTCATCACATCATCCAATTACAAGCTCGTTTATTTAATTTCACTCCAACGGCATAACTTATGTTCTCAAGGCCATAATAAAATTCAGTGTTAAGTACATTACAATGCCTTTGTAATTGTGAACGAATTTATAAATTACATTAAAAAGCTTTCTAACAGTGATTATGATATTCTACGCCGCATTTAATCGAGCTCAATGGATTCGACTCGTCGATAAAGTTTTTAGCCTTTGCGCCAATGATGCCTAAGTCTATAATTAGTTTTAGCTGAATTACCAGAATGGAAAAGTCACTGCGACAAAGCAAAAAAGAGAAAAGAATAAGTAAGAAAAAATGTAATACTAATAATGAAATAAAGAGCATCTGGAATTTTGCTATCTGCGCTTTGTGATCAGCGAAATACACAAAAGCTGCACGAACAGTAGCAATGGGAATTTTAATGAGCTCGTCGTTGATAGGAATTATGAAAAACTGCGAAGCACTGCCAAATGAAGCAAAGATGTACAAATTTATTTATCTGCAGAAAGACAGGCACTTACGGCTATGACTAAAACAGGCGACGGCAAAGACTAGCAATGCAGTGAGCAGTGTCGGTTCCATGGCAAGTTGTTAAATAAACAAATGAAATACTAGGGTTGATACATGCAATTTGTCGGTGGAAAAATTTGTATTATGTATGTTATTTGTGAAAATGCATTTACTTCCTCTTTCACAAAAGTGAAATTAAGTAGGCTTCGAAATTCGATTTTTTTTAAGAATATGTCAGAATAACATCTCGAAGATTACCAGTTCCTCATTAGAAGAGAGCATTTTTGATACGTAGGTAAGTAGAAGTGCAGACCTTTCGGGGTCAAATTGGCGCAAGTTAGCTTTGATGCACTATCGTGAGACCTTTAAATCTTGATACTACGTTTCATCGTTGTGTTCAAAACATTTGGTGCCCCCATTATTTATGTTATGCTTTTTGTAGATAGGTATGCCCTGTTTGGTACTTGGTGGATTTCGAAAGTTCGATATCGGGTCGCAAGCAGGAAGTGAAAAACCGTTTCATACTCTTCAAACGGCCAATCCTTTTATGCCTGCTGTAAATCTGTGTATATTTTTAGTGAACCTTAGAAATAAATCTTGCCACATTTTAGCCTTATCTTCTTCGCTATCTTGCATTTGGATGCAGATTTGTATCTGTTCTCAACTGTTTGTTTAAACTGAGCATTGAGCTCTCTTGATCGTTTCCACATCGAGTTCAGCTAGTAAAGCTTGTCACTTGGCCAACTGTCTGCTTTTTCGTTGGCAAATATGTTTAAGTGACCATCAATCCAAATGATGGTCAAGTGAAGTTGACCTGCCAGTGAGCTTAAAGTCTTCCTACATTTTTTGGCTATACAGGAATTATGTAATCTTTGCCTAACAATGCCACCTGGCTATCTATGTAACATATATGGTAGCTTTTGGTATGCTCCCTTAGTTATTCAGAAAAACTGCACAGGCCTTCTCTATGCATAGCACTTTCGCTTGGAGGACGATATTTGAGTTTAATAGATGGATAGAGAGAGATAGTGATATCAACATCTTTGAAGTATACCGCCGTACCCACTCCGAAGTCCATTTTGGATCCGTCGGTAAAGATTGAGATAGGAGCCTCCTCCATTTCTGAACATTTCCTCTATTCATGTCTTAACCTGGAAGTAACTATTGAAACCCAATGTATTTCCCTTTTTCAACACAAGTCCTCTTCCTCTTCGTATGTGCAGCTATTTTTGTCATTTTAGTAAATGGTGATGGTTTGACCCCCTACATCTCCTGACTACAACTCTAAAAACTCTACACATTAGGAAATTTTTACTATCAATTTCGGGATTAGCAATCCACAATTTGCAAGAAAAGTCATCTAGCATCACAGTCGCAAAATGACTGTAGACTAGTGTAATCTATTATATGCTAGGAATAATGTTTGGTAAAAGTGATTGAAAATAAAATAATCTGGTTAATACTATTATTTTTATTAAGTCTTTGATTTCATTTCTCCCTCTGCACTTTTACATTAAAAAAACCTTTTCACAATGTTCCCATAGCTAAAAAAACTTCCTATTTCCTAGAACATCGACTCGATGTTGGCCATCCTAGTGACCCATATGATAAAGCAATACAACCAGCTATTCTTTGCTTTGAACCTTTAGTCTTGTCGGATTGCCTTTTGTTTAAGTGTTTAATTTTTTCCGGATTTAGACCAATCTCACGTAATATTTCCCATTCTTATGTTGTTTCCTTGTCACTTCATTCTAATGCATAGGACCTCTATAAGGTCGAGCCATCTCTCATAGATTAAAGGGTCTGGTTTTAGTGAAAGTGGGATGATTGGCCGACTAAATCAGTATTTATATATTTCAAAATTGCTTTCAAATCCCTTATAATCAATTTATATTGAACCAACCTACCTGAGCATCCGAAAGTTAGCACTTTTAAGCCCCTTTGACTTGTTGTATAGACTGATGGCACGATTTTTAGGCCTATATTATGTTCGCTGGCATTATGTTTCAGAAACACCATCGTAAAAACAATCAGGTTTTATGATATTCTAAATGAAGGTCTCTTTTTCCAACTCAAACGCACCTTTTTGAGCCAAATTCCAAAGATATTGTGATGCAATGAATTAGTGATGCTTCAATATACTCTCCTATCTATAATATTAATCGACAAATAGTAAAAAATATAAATAATGGTTATAGAAGCTAATTACAATCCTTTAACTATCAGCAGCTATATATTCCGAAACTCGTCCTACAGCTGTTTTGAAATATTCATCTTATCACTGCTCATGTAGTTTATAGTGTATTTTTAAACAAAGAGTTCTACAAAATATAGTAGCATTCGAGTTTCGAATAAGATGATGGTGTTTTACATATGATCTCTATAATATTATTTGATGTTGGAGACTGTCACAAGAGTTGCGACCTACTCCGACCACACCTATTCCGTACACTAACCAATCAAATGAGACAGAAAAATCAAGTGCATAGGACGGACTGAATGAAGAGATCATCAGAGAAACAAATTGTAACAAAAAAAAAAATTTATTTCATAATAATTGCCATTGTGTAAAAATTCTCAGATAACGTTTGACGCATTTACTTTGAAATTTGACTTGGGCACTTCACACCTGTTCAGAGTCAGTCGGGAACATTCCAAGTTACGCAGAAATTTATATAATAAAAAATTGAAATTAGATGTACTGTTTTCATAACTCCACCGAAAATCCAATTTTAAAAGATTCCAGGTACTGACAATTCAGCAGATGGTTGGAAGTTCCGTTTATATCTATCTATCTAGTATTCCCTCTAACAAATTAATTAAGAAAATCATATATGATGCGATTGACTTTTTTATAATATTTTTAATTTTAATCTTAAAAATCCTAAAAATATTTTTGATACGGTATAGCCGCAACAGAATCTATGGAGTAAAAAACCTGGATTTTATAATTTTTCCCAGTTCCTCAAAGTTCAATTTCAAATAAGTTTTATTAGCTCATCACACATATTCATTAATTAACTAATTAGTTACGCTAGCCCTAGTAAACGCCAAGATTCGTCTTCACATTCGTCTTCCTGCTGCAGTATATCTTACTTTATATATACACCCATCTTTCAGCATACCAAATGCTGCGGAATGCCTCGCACTAATATAATTTTTATGTACTGATTCAATAAACTCGCTGCTTGTTAGAACTGTCTAAATGAAGTGCAAAAGGAAAAACAGCGACGCAGTGCGTAGTCAGCAAAAGTAAATAGTAGAAAATCCCGCTTAAGAATATTTCTTATCGCAGACAGAATTGCAGGAATCCAGCGTAGCAAACAACGCTGCCACCCAACAATACATCAAACAAATCCAAGCGTCTATCCAGTTATGTTGCATTAGCTCAGCTGAAGCGAATGCCGCGGCAACATGCTCACGGACAATTAAGGCGACTCGTCGTGACCTTAAAAGGTCAATGACGACGGTTGGCAACACCAACGCCAATGCCGCTATGAAATGAAGCATTAACTGCCACACAATTATTGCTATCTATCATGCGCGCATGAAGCATGTTGCCGACAAACATACCGTTGGGATATGCCACAAACATCAAATGGTTGCGAATAATAAATGCAAACAGAGGGAAAAAATTAACGAATTCTCATTTTTAAAGCGTTTTTAGCACTGCTAACGACTTGCGACTTGTTGTTGTGGCAAATCTAGTACCACTCTTGTGTCTTGTTATCTATACTCCATATTGTAGAGTGTGCAGTGCGACGCGTTGTTGTTGGCAACGATGGTGGCGTTGGTTAGCACCATAGCTGGCGTTTGAGCCACTTGTTAATTGAATCTGAACAAGCGCTCTAAAATTGGCTAATAAGTTGCAATTTCCAATTCAATCTGGGCGAACGCTACCACCGGCGGACAGCTATTGACGCTGTGCTATCTGTTTCACATTGGAAATATTGTGGCGGAAAAAATTCTGCCTACTCACTTACCAACTTACCACTTGCCACATCGATCCACCACGCTCTGCGCTTGCGTTATCTGCCTGCCTCATGGGTGTCGTATTGCAAGCGACGAGGCACCCAAAGCCGCAAGTCATCCTCACACTCGCGCCGGCAGTCTGCACGTTTCGGCGCGTAAGTTGGTGGCAGCATTGCTATCAACAACATATTAAATGACAAATGTGGCCCAAAGGCGGTCACGGAGGTAGACAAATTGTGTATGCTCCATATACTGTGTGGGTAATAAATTATTGCTATATTATGTACATATGTATATTAGGGTCTCGGAGTATAATTGCGTATAAGTATACCGGAAAACATAATCGAAATTCATAAATTGGAAAAATGCGAAAATTTCTAAAACCACAATAAGCTTTAAATAAGGATTGCACTTTAGCATCAAAACGTGGGACAACTTTCATAAATTCCTTGCAAAAAACAACAGAAAAAACGAAGCTATTGTTTAGAATATTCATTTAAATATTTATAAATATTTTTTTTTGGGGTTTAAAACAAAACTGCAAAAAAGGCACCAGGGAAACAATGGAGCATATCTTATGCGCTGTAAACATCTGGGGTCCCCAAGGTATGATACACTGGAGGAGTGATCGATAGAGGCCACAGAGCCTGTTGAAATGCACGTCAATTGCAGGCATCTTAAAGGATGTCTACTACTCATGGTTCTAGTAACTGAACTCCATCTGGTATCGCAAAGGACTAAAACTGGTCTATGCGTGGCTCATTGTTCTACCAGATTAACCTAACCTAAAACAAAACAGCGAATGTTCATGTTGTGGTAGGCCTGAGTGGATAATATTCTTATATGTTTTAACTCTAGAGAGGCATAAGAGGCTGAAATCGCTCAAATTTTTATTTTCAGCTTGAATTATTTTTTTTTTTTTAGAAAATTCTTTAGAAAATCGAGCCTCGTAGGACACCTCAACTGCACTGAAACTCCAGTTCTGTTGTCCTACCGTTTTTTTTTTTTACTTTTTTCCCCACTATATGATGAATGAACTAGCATTAGCCAGGAGCAGAAGAATAGTTTAGAGCGATTTTTATTTTTATTGCCTGTATTTTTTTAACTAACATATAGTAACTATATTGTTTAAATTTTGATAAGATGCCTTCCAGATCCAGTAGTTAGGGCAAACTTTCTTAATTTCTCTTACCTATTAACAGTTCGAAAAGTTTGTAAATCATTATTTTCGATTGTATAATATGGCAACACAACAAGGCTCGCCCAAAATACAATTTAAGTTTATCCAATAAAAAAACCCTTTCAATTTCGAATCTGAAACAAATGCTGGATATACTAACTGATCATTCAGTGTACATAGGTCATACAGTAGTCGAAAACTTTGCTCATGCATGCATCGAATCGTCCTTTGAACTCTGTTAATGACGATAACTCGAGAAAGTTAAAGAAATAGTGCTTGAAAATAGGCCTGCAGCGCATCTCAACATCTCTTATGGCTCCACACAACATATTCAGGTTAATTTTTTGGGTATAAAACGAGGTCAATGCCACGCAAATTCTGAAGTTCCAAAATTTTCACAATACGGTTTTTGAGGAAATTGATAGTAAATTTACAAGACATCTTATTAAAAGCCATAGAAAAAAACCCATTTTCGCCCTATATCTTGTACACTTTTGACACAATTTGCATGAATTTTTGCCCGAATTGGAGTTTTTAAATACCATTTTGCCGCCCCCAAGACGTTGCGCCCGGGGTGACGGCCCCCTTCGCCCCCCCTCCCCCCTAGCTACGCCACTGCTGTTATGTAATCAAGTGCTAATAAGAAACACTACATGGCCGTTTTAAGGCATCTACGATGAGCAATTAGTCTCAAACGACCGGATTTGTAAGCGCAAATTCATGGGCTTTTACTATCGTAACGTGCCGTTTTGGTCGAACCCGAAACGAGAGTCAACTCTCGGCCATCGTAATGGCCAAATTTTTTTCCCTGTGACTTTTTTCTATTTTTGAAACTGAAAAAGTATTATTTTTTTATATTTTTTTATTAGTATTTTTTTCTTCTGCAAACCGGTTTTTTCACGAATTTTTTCCTTCAACTGGTCCAAAGATTGCAATAATATTCGGAACTAATTGTTTTACCAGTTTGCAATTAATTAAATTTAATGATAAAAAGAACTATTTATGGAATCCTTTATCTCTTCTTTACGTTATCAAACCCTGAAGACTTTTCTTATTGAGTTCCCTAGACCCAACAGAAAAACAGGTAATAAAAAATGCTTTTGTTGTTTTCCATAGTCTTAACTCATACCCAAAACCAAACTTCTTGATTGATTAACTTTCAGACAATAAATTTTAAATGAGAACTTTAACAGCGACAAAAGAGTCATCTTGCTCAATCAGTCAGCGCTTAATCAATTCTGAATACACATATGTATATGCTTTACACATCCTCCCATACATATGTATATATGTATAGATACCTCCATATAACCGCGCCCAGCAAATCCAAATTCACTTTTCCCTCTATCTTTATTGGCAACACAGCAAAGACCAAGTGCATTTCGCTAGCTGTTGCACGTTTGCTGCAGCGTGGCATATTGCGCGCTTTGTGCGGCAACCGCCATATACCCGCTATCACTGTTTGTTGCAACTAGTTATTCAATCGCTGGCATTATTCTTGTAGCCTCAAGTCGTGTTTTTTGTTTCATTTTCATTTGTCTTTGCAACAGATTTAGATATTCTCTTTCCACTTTGGATTTGCTTGACATACCTTTGGCGTTGCTTCCTTCGGGTTCTAAACATACAAGCTGGTATACGAGGAATGAAGCATGTGTAAGCTTTCCCAATGCACTGTGTATTCCCGTGAACGTTTGTTATGCTGTTGTGCGAGAGAGTTGCATGTTGCTGATAAAGTTTCTGGTTGCACAATGGACAAAGCACTGACAGTGTTTATGTAGCAAGTGAAATGTTGTCAAAATTGTTATACCTCAAATGTAGAAATTAATTTTGAAATATTTAGAGCGACTACGGACTCCATAAGCTCATAAAAGATTTGTAATATAGTGCAGACAGTCACTGAAAATTGTTTCAATACCCTATCACAACTATGAAACCTTGTCTTGGTACCTTTACCGTCGCTTCTATAAAACTCTTTCGAAAATATTTGTCCACTGTAATTTCCCGCATATTTGACAGCCTTTGAGGTTCTTAATTTTCACTCTTTGCTCACCCAACAGCAATATATTTCGAGAGCAATAAACAACTGCTTCGCGATAGTGATAGCATTTGCTGCCAACTGCAGCGTTGCATTAGTTATGACTTAGCCGCTAACCCTACTGCTAGCAGACGATAGAAATTCCGCGGTGAATTCAACATTGAATGGTGCAATATCTCTAGCTTATCTGTACACTTCCAGCTGGCATAGCCGTGGCGAGTGTCCGTGTGGGTAAGCTCGGGCGAACAGCAAAAAGCAGTAAAAGTTTCACCAGTAAGACGCACATAAGCCATGGAAAATGTCACTGACACAGCTTCGCCGGCTGCCACCGACGTCATGCCACAACAAATAGCAGGAATTGTACAGGCGGTGGTTGCCACAACATAGTGCGGTGGAGTTGGCTTTGACAAATTTAAACCCTACGGAATTTTAAATGTTTAGGTTTGTGGTTCGAAGCACTTGAGACAAATTAAAGCTACTACATTGTTTACTAGTTGTGGAGAGTCAAAGAGGAGAAAAGCATGTAGTGTATTTTTTTTTACTTTCATATAATTTGCCGTGGGTCTCCGTGGAACCGAATGGTTGGGTGTATTATTAGGTTTTTTTGTGGATGTTTTATTGGCATGACATATGACCCGTTTTGGTCCTAATTGGAGCATGGAAATATAGTACATGTTACGATCATTCGCTATTATTGCAAAAGCTGTCTAGGAAAGCTTTCAAAGCCTAATTTTAACTCCAAAAATCTTTTTACTGAATAATAAGCAGTTTTGAAAGCTCATAATTCAAGTCGGATAAATCCTCGAACAAATAATGTTAAGCGCAATCCGGGTGCCTAAGTATATGAGTGCTATTTTGTAGCAGCATTAAAACTGTATTACTATAAAAGCCTTCTTACTTTTTTCATAAAAAATTTTAACAAAGCTCCTTAGAGCTCAATCATAAAAAGAAAAAGTTTCTCTGTTTTGAAGAAGCTTTAAGCTTACCCTCATTTTATGAAGTATATCAATTAGCTATCCAATGACTCACATAAAAGCTGTGTTATTATAAAAGCCTTCTTTCTTCTCTTATAGAGCTTTTTAATAAAGCTCATTTTAAGAAGTACTGACAAAAAACAATAAAAGCTGTTTTATTAAAAAAGCCTTCTTACTTCTCTAATAAAGCTTTTTAGAGTCCAGCCCCAAAAACAAAAAGTTTCTTACTGAATATCAAGCAGTTTCGAAGAAGCTTTCAGTTTGCCCCCATTTTATTAAATATATCATGCAGCTTTCCCCTCACTCGTCAAAGTCATACTGAATATTAAAGCATTTTCAAGATGCTTGAAGCTTACAGTTTTCTAAAATTCATAAAAAAAACTCATGTTGCTAACCAGAAGTCAATGGTTAAGCTCGAAGAAGCAACTCTACAACTTAACCAGGCGATCTACACAAGTAACTACCACACGTTGGCTTTGTTGTTTTTGTTGTGGAAGCATAAACGGAGTGTTCTTATAGTGAAAGCTTTCTAATAAAGCTCTGCAAAGCTATCTTCTGACATAAAAAATTTTATCCATAAACATCAAAGCTTTTAGTTATCTAGAAAAAGTGGATAAGATCTTTTGTGAATTTCACTTTGAAGCAAAAGCTCAAAAACTGACTAGTATTATTAAATTTAAGCTTATTGCAATTGTAACCGATATTTTATGAATCATGCTTGTTTTATCAGAACTCTATACTATAAAATAAAAATTCACAAAAACAACAACGCCCTTACTTTTTCCCATCACAACCAGTATACTCATTTGTTATATATTTTCTTATCGAAGTGTCGCTCATTCTTCGGATATGACAGCGTCACTTGTTGGAGATAATAGTGTCACTTTTATCATAATGTATTTAAGCAGATACACACATACATATATGCAAACAGCAGTCGTAGCAATATACATATTATATACTTCCACGCCCTGTCATTCGCATTATTTAGTCATGCCAACACACTTCGGCACTGTTTTTGTTTTTGGAAGCGCGCTAACAATCTCTTTAAGTCACCTGTGAGAAATTTATTGCCTTTCAACGATTTCTTACAATTTTTTTGGAAACCTGTTGGGTGAGTGTGCTATGATTTAAGCGACGCTGTCAGCCGCGTTTCTAAGAATCTTGGCGTGCGAGTCTTAAATTTTGTGATAAACGAATTTATTATTAAATACCGTTAGGTCCGTCGAAAGGTGATGAGTGCATATGATAGTTATGCCAGAATATATACTATACTTTGCAGTTACAACTGTACGTTAAATAAATCTTTCTAGAGTAATCCAAGGTTATGGTTATATTAAGTATGAGGTTTCTTCGTAACCAAACCACTTTTAAAACATATATTGTATGATTTTTGTTTGTTTAAAAATTATTTTTTTTTTACTTATACCCTTTGTAGCCGTTATGTTATGTTTAACGCAGCCAGGCGGTCAATTCTCACAGCACACTTGACACGCACTTTTTGATACGATGGTGAAGTATATAGAATTATATGTTGTCTCTGACATTAAAAGACATACTACGCACCTCTTTAATAGGTGTTTCAGTATAAGTTCATTCACATTCTAATATAGGCATATATCATTAAAATATTATGTTTGTCCAACTACAAACACGCAATTGACGATAAGTGCTAATAAGTCCAGATTAGGTCATCCTTTGTCTTTCAAAAGTAAAATTATATTATATGGGTGGCTCATACGGTAGATTAGTTTTATGTTCTAGCATAGACCGTATGTTTCGCTCTCAGAGCTACATAAAAACCCCTTTAAATCCAATCCTCACCATCTTGAAGGTACCTTTCCAAATATTAAGTCATCATAGGAAAAAGTTTTCAGTTTGTTGCTAGTAAGATCGACCAATCGAATCTGACTTCCACTAAGCTTTAAAAGAAGTTGAAGTCGTTTCTGGAACTCTCATTCTCCAAATTTAAGTGTTTAAAAAATCACGATAATTTAAGTTCTTCTTCTTTATTGGTGTAGACATGGCTTACGCGGTTAAAGCCAAGTTTAAAACAACGCGTCAGTGGTGTTTCCTCTTCGCTCCATGTCGCCAATTAGAGATTCCAAGTGTTCCCAGGTCCTTCTCCACCTGGCCATTCCAACGGAGTGAAAGTTTTCCTCTTCCTCTGCTTGCCCTGGCGGGAACTGCCTCGAATACTTTCAGAGCTGGAGTGTTTTCATCCATACGGACGACATGACGCTGAACTCTGCCAATGTCGTCGTATATCTCATACAGCTCATTATTCCATCGATTGCCGTACTCGTATTCGCCATTGCCAATGCGCGATATATTTGGTCTTTTTTTGTCAAATGAGGACTTTACTTCCCAATCGTCAACCCAGTCCGAAGTAGCACCTGTTGGCAAGACATATTCTGCGTTGGATTTCGAGGCTGACGTTATTGTTGGTGTTAATGCTGGTTTCAAAAGAGACGAAATTATCTACCACTTCGACGTTATGACAGTAATGTGGGAGCCAAGTCACGAGTAGAGATGCATTAAAATAGTATTTAATGTATTAAAGAGACATTTTTGACCCTATTTCTGATTCAATTATCTATTCTAAAATATTCTAGTCATACATTATGACACTAATTATCAATCCTAATCAAATCGGTGGTCGGACACAAGTAGTCAAAGTTATATTGAAAAGGAAGAGGTGGAAACAACCGGGCATTTTCTCAGCCGTTGCAAGACATGAAATATTTCGGAAGTATGTATTGTCTTTGGCGAACCAGAAGACAATTCCGGAACTGGCATCAGTTGTCTCAACAAATTTGTGATAAGCTCAAAGCGTTTTGTCGATTTGTAATGGTTTTATGATATATTATAAAGGGGTTTGAGGTATGACAAGAAACCGTCGTTCTAAGGTGTCCAAGTGAGATCCCTGAGCCGTGGTATCGCAAGGCAAAATATCATAGTCTGTCCGTCAGGTAATGATCGAACGACTAGGCGAAATTCCTTTGATCATTATCTTATCAAAACATACCATCGTTTATCAAAACTAAGAGCACCATTAGCTTTCAAAAAGTTAGTTTATAATAAAAGTAGTAGTTAGGATCTATAGTAACTGTTAATTTAACCAAATTAAATGCCTGCTCTACACCTTAGACATTAAGGAAGTCTATAGATCAAGCTTAGAAGCAAACAAGTGGCTTTGTTTCCACTTCGATAAGTACGATCTCAGTGATTATTATTTGATAAAATGGAGCTGGGATGATTTTGAGAGCTTGCGGAGACAAAAGCATAAAGTTCTAAGCTCTAAAATGGCTGACTAAACGAATAAAGCCTACAGCGGTCTTGAACCGAGTTAGCAATGATTTTTACTGTGAGATTTTAATCAGTAAAAGGGCTATTTAAATTTACCATATAAAAAGTTTAGAATCAACAATTCGTCAACGGTAGAGCACTGCGACCAATACGTTTATACCTAAGAGAAGAGTACATTGCTGCTAGAATTCCTTAAATACAATATATCTCTTGCAACTTACTCAGCGCGTTGACTCCACAGTGTCTAAAATTAACTAATTTTGACAATTTTAAAATATATCAGAATTTCTGAAAATAATGTCACGCTCTTAAACTACATTCTCCACCAAAAGCAACATTACTCATAGGTATGTCAGTTGACACGAAATATTTAATCCCACTGCTGCTATTTGACAACAAATTTAATGGAGAATCAATAAGAAACTGTCAACGATAATAAATTGTTTAGCGAACTTTGTGAGATTCAGATTTGTCAGCATGAGATAACTCTGCAGAAAGCAATGACGATGCGTTAGGTTTATTTGATTTAAACATACACACACACAGACATATGTAGGGAATGAATGCGTGCGTGTGTGCTTACGTCTGTTTGTAATTGATAGCTGAACATGTGGGTGGTTATTGCAAGTTAAATCAATATTACAACGATGATAAATTATGCTTCTTAATGTAAACTTAATTCACGTGAGCCAGTGAATGTGTGCGATTGTATTTGTGTGCCTCTGTGCTTTTTAGTATGTGTATGCGTGCATTTGTGCGTATGCATGTCTGGCCGCTTTTGCGACAAATTCGTTTTTATCAGGTCAATGTGCCAGCGGCCGCCGACACTTATTCATTAAAAAGAAAATTATACACACACACATTTAAGCAAGCATACGTGTGTGTTTACGCGTGTGCATAAATAAATAAATGATATACGCTTTTGGTGGGAATTATTTGCGCAAATGCAAGAGGCGATTGACAGTGTGGCGGTTTGGTGAATGCATAAGTGAATGCTTGAGTAATATAATTAATGGGGGCGTACATAACTTGACAGCATACATTCATATGTATATGTGCGTATGAATGTATCAACACACGTTGACATACCAACAAATCCTTGCTGTTTGTCCCCAGCGCATAATACACGAAAAAGCCCAATTCCCCTACAGAGTATACATATAATATTAGTATTAATGACATGCTTATTATTACAGTGACCTCTTGGCAGGCTTTTGCTTCAGTAATACGAGTATATGGTAGGTTCAGCATTACTTACAAAAAGTCTTATAATGGGCATTAGTCATTGAACGAATTTTCCTAGAGTGGCGCAAAAATAAATTCATATCTGTTGTGGTATTGTTGCGCACTTCGGCTTAGTAAAATATAAATCAGTTTACTTTTTTTGTATTAAATTGTCATTAGGCTCGTTCATTGGAAAACAAAAAAAATATTATGAAAAAACTTGGTCGAATTTTAATCGTCAATTATAAGTCCGTGGCATTACTCATTGACAATAGGAGGCGGACAAACTTATTGAGAAATGTCAATTGAACAAATTTAAGAATTGTAAAAGATTATGTTGTTATGATTTCAGTGCAAGTAAAAACGTTAATGTACAATCGCTATAATACCCTTTACAGGTGCATTTTTAATTAAAGGGTGATAAATTTTGAGGTTCCCTAACTTTCTAAAAACATAAACAAATTTATTGGGGAATGTCTAATATCATTCGAAAGAAGATTCTTTGGGATTCATTTTGTTGAAATTTTGATGATTTCTTCGAGCATTTGACGGGTAACTAGCGAATGATATGCGATGTTTGCTCTAAGACCTGATTCGAAGCGGGATTATCCTCATAGACTTTAGACTTTACATATCCCCATAGGAAAAAGTCTGACGGTGTTATATCAAACGATCTTGGTGGTCAATCGACCAGCCAAAACGTGATTTTATCTGCTCACCGAAGTGTTTTCTCAATAAATCCATTGATTGATACGATGTGTGGTTAGTGGCGCCATCTTGTTGAAACCACATAACGCCGAAATCGCGAGCTTCGATTTCAGGCATCAAATAATCGGTTATCATGACTGGATAACAGTTGTCATTGACGATTGCGTTTTCACTGGCATCAATTTTGAAGAAATATGAACAGATGATTCCATCGGCCCACAAACCTTACCAAACCGTTGTTTGGCAACTCTTGAATCTCTTTAGGTTGTTCTTTATTTAAGCCAGAAGCTGCTCTGTCATTAAGCCAGAAATGGGCCTCACCGCTGAAGCAAATTTGTCTCGTAAACGTCGGATCTTCTTGGAACTTTCAAGAGCCTTTAGCGCAAAGCGATGTCTTTTTAGAAGGTCAAGCGGCATCAGCTCTTGCACAAGCTATATTTTGTATGCTTTGAAGATCTTTACGTAAAATGCGCCAAGTCGTCCCATCCGTTAGTCCAAGTTGCTGCGAACGGCACTGAATCGACTCAAAAATGTATGCAAAATTTCACACGGATGGATTGGCGGACATGGCTAAATCGAAATTACCCTCTGACTGACACGGAATGAATACTTCTTCTCGAATTTTTAGTGCGTCGATCATAATGTCTTTTTCAACTGCTCTGATAATGAAACCGCCTGGTCTAAAGCCACGTTGTCGCTCTGATAGACCTCCAGCATTGTTTGTAGTAGCTTTTCAGTGGTCTGTATGCTGAAAGTATTTCTGGGTCTCATTTGTCTTTGCTTATCAGGGTCAGATGCAGTTTCTTCCGCACTTTTTCATCCATTTGTAATGGTCGGTTTTGTTCTCGTTTGTTCTTATTCATGTTGTAAGGGGACGCTTCAAGTAGCTGTCTCCGCATTATCATATAGTTTAATCCTCAGTCCTTACAGTTATATTTGTATGGCAGGAAGCCCAAACGTTGTTTAATTTATGGGTTTTCGTGCTTGGAACCTAAACCATTGCACTAGTCAGTATTTAAAACATTAAAGCTTGTACGGCCGACCTAATGGCA
Organism: Bactrocera neohumeralis; assembly: GCF_024586455.1. Classification (NCBI taxonomy): domain Eukaryota; kingdom Metazoa; phylum Arthropoda; class Insecta; order Diptera; family Tephritidae; genus Bactrocera; species Bactrocera neohumeralis. Next base: position 21,153,872 of record NC_065921.1, read on the forward strand.
AAGTAGCAAAACCATCTCGAGTTCAATGTTTCCAAATAAATAGTCCTACTTCGTAGATTTCTTAGTTTTCCGTCCATGCTATGCTCCTGGCTGGGGCCTGCTGATTTGTTATTCACATTCAATCTACTTCTCTCAGATCATTCACTGTCTACCAACTGTTCGGTTTGTTCGCAATTTGGGATTTTTTGCCTAACGGCTTTCATTTGTAGAAATCCATGCTGCTGTGTAGTCTCCCTCTCATATATAGCGTTACTCTCATTTCATCTCTCTAGGTAGCCTCTTAAGGATTTTGGATGCATGTTTCTAGGCGGCATCTATTCACTTCGTCACCAGAGATTTATAACATGTTTCAGATCTTTTAAGCCGAACCCTGTTTTTCTGTCGCTCTTGGTCAGAGGCTGCTTATTGGATATTAACAGCTAACATAAGTATTTAGACCGTCAACAGTTCACCAAGGCTTTAACCGTTGGACACCTAAGCTCAGCCATAATACCATCATTGATCTCAATATTCAGAGAATAGTTCAAAATATGCCAAAATCTTTTTCTGAAAGTAATTTCATTTGACACTGCATCTCTCTAATCTCCCGAAATGCCTACAAAACTTGCCAATGGAAATGATTTCTACAAATACTCTGATTTATGTACATATTATAACATTACATATGTATATACTGCTAGTACTTTCAAATACTGCATAGCATATCCAGAAACTCTTCCACTTCGCTCGCACAGCAGGTTGCCACACTTGCAACATTACATTTCAGCAGGCATAAAAAATGTGCGACCGCATGCTGTGCCCTAACATGCAACCTGCTATATTATTGGATATTTACATGATCACTTACAAGCTCACAGACTACATATATATACATATTTACATGGAAGTGGTATGCACAGTGTGCTTGAAGCAACAGTTCGCTTTTCACTCCGTGACTATGGAAACTGAATTATTAGAGATTATTCTGAAGCTGTAAATTTCGTTATAATAAAGTTAAAATTGTATAAAACTGGAAAATATATTGAATGAATATAGGGATCTTATGATAATCGATTCATCTACACTTAATAAGGGACATGAGAATTTATTTTTGTAATAAAACTTTGTGGAGGCTTAGACTTGAAGCCTGTCAGACTTGATCACTGTGTACTTGAAAATGATTCGCATGCTTCAGCGCTGTTTTTTATGCCTTTAAAGAATATTTAGATAGGTTAAAGTAGGTGTACCATCTATGTACATATATAAATAAAAGTTCAGTTCTGCTCTGATTCACACCTTCAAATCAATGTCACATTGAGATCCTGATCTTAAAAGACCACCTATCGAATTTTTATTATAATATGCAATACTCTTAATACCATAATTTGAAGTATTATTAAATCTGTGCTTAATGGTCTGCCTGCTCAAATTTGTTTCTGCATTACAAGAAAGAACTTGCAAAGTTACACCAACTAAAGTGCCGCGTTGAGAGCTATCAGCCTTTCGGTTCAGTGTATTTTTCTCCAATAAAGAAATTATTTTTACCTGTACAAGCTTGCATCGCGCATTGCAAAATTCTTTGCTCAGCTGACTATACTTGTATAAATATGTATGCCACGCATCTGGACACTTTCAGTTGATCACCTCTGCACATTTGTGCTTTTACCACATCCAGTCAGGCGGCCGGTAAACAAGCAACAGCATTTTTTCGCCAGTCTTGTTGCAGTTTATTTTGCTGCTGCAGCTGCAACGTGACAATTGTTGCAGGTACTACGTGAGTGGTGCGTTCCCAGCGCTGCCCACTTTTTCACTGTGCATTTCGCACTTTTTACGCATTTTGCTCTTATTTGTGCATGTCCAGCTTTTATCCAGCGCTTTATGGCCTTTGGGGTTTTTACACTCGGCAATATTTCATACCTTTGTTTACTTAAAAGAATTGTGTACACACATAATATTTAAGCCTTTTGTTGTTGTAGTTGCTTGTCTGTGGCACACGATTAATGGTGTGCATTCTTACACATCACTTTATCTCTGTCGGAATGCTTAAAACACCGTAAACTAACGGAGATGTAAACAAATGAAAATTAAAATTAAACCGGGTTTTCACGATAGTGTGATAGCTCGATATGAGCAATATATTACAGGTAGGAGGAACTGAAAATTTTTTAAGAAAATTTCTGCAGAATACTGGTACACCGCTAGCAAGCTGATATATGCAAAGAAGCTGATGCATGCACCTTGTCAGCTCGCCATCTCCAGATGTTACACTTTCATTGCCGGTGAACATGCTGGAAAAAATGCCCTCCATAACTTCAGTATGCTCTGAGCATCAGTTACTAGATTACCAATTTGAGTCCTGCAAGAGTATTCACCTTTCTTGAAACCTTCCGCTTCCCTGTTCAACTTTCGGTATCTATTCCACCCAGTTTGTATTATGGTTGTCCGCTTTCTCTGTACGCAACACGACAGTCCTCATCCAGCTGTTCTTTCGACTTTTACGAAAACCAATGGTTTCGGTTGCTGCTGCCTTATACCGAGTTGCTGATGAGTGCTCTCAGAGAGCAGAAGTGCAAGTCGAGCAGAAAATCGTTCGACTGTCTCTTGTGATGGTAGCTTCTCAAACCTTCTCTGTGTTTGTTGACGGTCATGTTTTGCCATACAGAGGCTGGCATGTATCTTCGCTGCAAAAAGATAGTGGTCCGAGTCGATGTTAGAACCTCGGAGCATATGCACGTATAAAACACTGTCTTCCGTCTTCCGTCTATCACAACATGATCGATCTGGTTGGTGGCTTTTTGATCCGGAGACAGCCAGGTAGCTTGATAAATTGTCTTGTGCTGGAATCTAGTACTACAGACAACCATATTGCGGACCCCTGCGAAGTCGACTAGCCTGAGCCCATTTGAAGAGGTTTCGGCATGGAAGATGACTTTTCCAACGGTTGTACCAAAGATGACTTCTTCGCTCACCCTGAAAATAGCCTAGCACAATTTTTACATCGAGGCGGTGGCAGTCATCATAAGCCGCTCATAAAAGGCATCTTTGGTAATATCGTCCTTTTCTAACGTCGGGACGTGGGCGCAAATCAGTGTTAGGTTGAAAGATTATGCTCTGATGCTGACTGCGGCTGTGGATGAACGAGGTGAATGCCAGGATTCGGCGACGGAATCTCTCTCTCACCAAGAATCCCACACCGAATTTGCGCTCACGTATAAGGCTGCTATAGTAATTGCGCAAAGACCTATTCGCCTCTGTCCATGTCCAGTACACCGCTTTTCTTGGACGGACCCAGCGCACAATCTCGCTAAACGAGTAGTTAAAAGTCTTTTGCACATTTATATAGCGAGCGGCTTATTTCAAAACCGACGTCCGCTCGCAGCCGCACCTCTGGTGAACAGACGCTGCAATTAGACTTCAGCGAACCCTTAAACTTATATTTTCATTAATTTTCTTACTTTAAGTACGCAAGCACCCAATTTGGGTACCCAGCCAAGCTTGGTTATCAGAATACAAGTTCCACCAGAATTTTTCGTTTTTTTTTTTAAGAAAAATATACCCGTTAATCATTCACAGTTATTTAAAATCATTTCTATAAAGCTGCCAACAAATCTCTATTACTCTGCAGCATATAATATACAAGTATGTATGTATATTTATCGTTCAAGTAAATCAATTGTAACTGAAAATTGAATTTATGCCCATAATTTTCAGTTTTGGAATCATAAAGCATTGGCAGGCTTCTAGCACGCCGCTTGTGGTGTATAATAAATCATAACGGGCCACATGCCGTGTGCATAAGATATTGGAGCTGCAATAAAGGAAAAAGAGCCTTAGTCGATATCACTAAATATGGAATAATATTAGGATTATGACAAAAACTGTACAACAAAATGGCTGTAGTTCACTAAATAATATTTTTATGTACAGCTAATGTGGTTAAGCAGAAAATTTAAATATATTTAGTTACATATTAGCGTTCAACAGACCCTTTAAATCTCTTTTTAAAAGTCGACTTATCGAACTTTTAATTTTTATTTATATTCGGGAGCTGTAAAAACGAAACAGCAGGTTAAAGGTTTAAATTCATACTCCCGTGTGCTATATATAAATATATTTCACGTTATTTGTAAGTAAGTTTATTACTGTTACAAGCGTTAGGATTATAACCGAGATTTATTGGGTTTTAAGCTAACTGGTATGCTGCATGCTGACTTCTGTGGATAAAATATGTTAGCTTATGAGCTTAGCTGACGGAAAAAGAAGTGTAATAAATTCGGCACTTGAAAATATATTATACATACTTTTGGACCCTCAATCCCATTTCGATACCAAAAATAATGAGTGAAAGTATTTATAATAATTTTTAATATATTACAAAAAAATAAAATAGAGCAAAAGCTTCAAAATAATAATTCTTGAAACTATAATTCTATTTTGAAAAATTCAATTAACCGTTTGCCTATTATTTAACGACAATAAGAAGCTCATTCTGGTAGAATGGGGAGCTACATATGTATATATTTTCCTAACTCAATCAAGGTGCCATTGATTTCCTCTTCAACTTTATTTATTTTTTATTTCATTACTTACCACCTTCTAAAAAAAAAATCGTTCCGAATAATTACCCAAAGTGTGCTATAAGCGAGTCTGATTCTCTTGCAACATCATTTGTATATGCTACCAATTTACTTTAGTAGTTGGTAGTATTCGAAGCGAACTCGGTGTGAGTAACTCTTCATGAATTGCTGCGTAGTTTTGCTTGCCAACCCACAAAACTCTACGTTTTTGATTGTATTGTAAAGTTTTTATTTTCATTTCCTCAATTTTTTTTTTGAAATTCTAATCAAAATTCCGTTTCAGTTCAGAGTAATTGTAAGTGGTTGGCTGGCTCTGCGCCACAAGCCACATTTGCAGCAAATTTTTGTGTAAATTAATTTATTCGAAACTGCACGTTATAATAGAGAGCAGCATTTTGAGTTGGTTTTAGGAGGAACAAGGGTTAGACGACGCAAAAATTTAATATCTTTTTATAACAAAAATTGTTAGAAAAAACTTACAAAAATTGTTAGTAAAACTATTGACAAAAATGTTCCCAAAATTTTGTGTGAAAACTCCGACTTCTATTATTATCAGCCATTAAAATGATTAATTTTCTTTACGTGACGAGTGAGTGAATTGTTCAAACGTATTATTCGTACAATGCGTTCCGTACTAGCTAGGGATTTTCAAAAAGTTCTTTAAATAAAAATCTGTTTAAAAAATGTCTCGCGCGGAGCCTGAAGGAAAGCTACTCACTTAAAGGGCTTATGACCATAGGACGAGTTCGAATTTAATGCTATAATTTTGGTTCCTTCTTTTCAATAATGCACTTTATTTCTATTCTTGTACTCTAAATGTACCTAAAATCTTATATTCGGATTTTTTACATAATTTTTTTTTGCCACAAAAGTGGAAAAATTTACAAAAATTCATTATTTTTTATATTGGCCTGTAAAAAAATTAAATTTTATACTTGTTGAGGGTATTTAGTCTCATAAAGTAGAGTGAAATATAATACAGGTATCTTCGTATACATATTGACATCAGATGGAAAATGCGAATCCCAGAATCTTCCCATAATGCTGAGTCTGCTTGTGACCTGCAATATGAGGTTGCTAATACCTTCTTTGTTTTTGGAAAAATTAACAAAAAAAACTTATAGCGTCTATTTAAATAGCTGTTTATAATAAAATTTCCAAAGTTCTAATAAATTATATTAATTTTCCAACTGCGAAATTTCATGAAGATCTTTGGGAAATTGCATTTTTACTCCATTTCCCTTCATATACGATTTCTTCAATACAATTCTTTGCGCTATATAATATGAGTACGTAACTATATTATTGTTTCAATTGCATGTTTTTAAATAAATATATCGTCTTGTAAAATACAGACTAAAGTTTCAGTATATATAATAATTTCATTATATATAATAATACTTTTATACAAAGTTTTAAGCTACTGTTACCCGAAAATAACCAAGTTATAACCGAAACTCAACTTATGTTTCAATATGAATAATTTCTGTTTTATACCATTTTTCCTGCTTTTCTAAGCTTCTAGAAATGACACATTATTTTGCATTTTGGGTAACTGCAGTGTCGAACAAAACATATTGGACTACACTCAGATTTGAAGAATAACTATTTATTTTATGAAAACATACAAAACCTTAAAAATTATTTGACTCCATGCCATTTCATACGAAAAAAATTAAACTTTTTCAATATTCAGTTCGACAAAACATATTGGAATAATGATTGTTATTTAAAATTTATAGCACAACCATTATTTTTAATTACTTCACTGCATCTATTTATCAAAGAAGCTATAAGATTGTTAATAACTTCTTGAGAAATGCTTAACCAGACTTATTTTGCAGCTTCGAACAATTTGTTTTTATCTCCATCCATTCCATTCCATTCCTTCTCTATCTATTCTTACATTTGTTATCTTCTTATCTTTATTTTGAAGAGGGTTGAGATCCGGCGATTGAGCTGGCCACCTTAGGACATTCATATTTTGAGCTACGACCCAATTGCCACTAGCTTCGATGTTTGGTTTGGGTCGTTGTCGTTTTGAAACGACTTTGAAAGTATAATATTCCATCGGCATGGGGAAGCATAACGTTCTTAAGATTGGCCTTGTATATGAATCGTTCCATAATGCCATTGATTCGATGAAGAGGTTCAATATCAACACACGGAAAACATCCCCATACCATAATGCCACCTCCACCATGCTTAACCATACCTTGGCAGTATCGGGAATCTAACCTCTTATTTTTTTGGTGGGCGAACTCTTTTCATTTCGTCTGAATATTTCAAATGAAATTTTTTATCGTTTCACTGACCAGTTGATGTGTTCCCGAGCAAATTGCAATCGCCTTAGTCAATTTTTCCTTGATATAAAAAGCTTTTTAGCAGCGCTATAACTTGTTAGCCGACCTGCACACGCTCTTCTTTGTACAGTACAGCTGCTAACTTTCAAATTTAAGGCTTTAACCACGCTCGTTGCCGACTTCTTTGAATATTTTTTTTAATTCTCCAAGTATTTTTAAATTGTCATCTCGCGTTCTAGCTTTGGGTCTTCCTCCACAATTGTGAGTTTTCACATATCCACTAACCCTCAATTTCTTTATAATAAAGCTCACAGTTGATTTTTTCACATAAAATTTGTTACAAATGTCATTTTGTGATTATCTATTCTTCTAGTCTTTAATAATTATCTTTATAATTTATTGAATTGAATGTTTGTTTCCAGCCATGGACACTTTTTATACTCTTGCAACCAGTTGGTACAGAGTATTAAGTTTTGTTCACCTAACGATTGTACGTATCACCTAAAACTAATTGAGATAGATAAATATACAATATATATTATATGTATATAAATTATCAATCAAAAAGTATCTGAGTAAAAATCGCCATTAACTTCACATAAAGTGCCATAACTAATTTCATTAATTAAATTTAAAAATTGTAATTTGGTACATAGGATCCTAGTACCAAAGGGCACGTGTGGGCAAAATTTTTTTGAAGAAGGCGTGGAAAAGTGCGCATGGCCCATCCTTTAACAAGTTTAATGTATATATCTCTTAAACCATTTAAGCTACAACAAAATTCGCCCAGCACGAATATTACAAGAACCAATGGTGTGAAAATGGATGAAAGGCATTCTTTTCCTATTCCTATCTCACGTTGTGAAAATAAGCGAAATCGGGACAACAACCACGCCTACTTCCCATATAGCTTAACTTTAATTCCACTTGATTCGTTCAGTTTCCAGTACACAAATTAAGAAGCAATTAATATAACGAAATTAGACTTTGCACGAATAAAGCATTTAGTGTATGCCACCTTATGACCAAAATTTGTTCAAATCCCACAAAAACTGTTCAAGCCCCTAGGTACCGAATATTTGGACCCAAAACCTATTGTTGACTTTTGTTCGAAAATATCGGCCAATGCCTAAGAAATTCAGGGATAATCTTTCTCTTATAACGGTGTGTCTGTATGTCAAAAATGGGTTGAATCGGACCAATACTTCGCTTAGCCTCCATAGACAGTGAATCAATAAAGTTTACATACACCTAGTTCTATTAAATTATGAGAAGTTTATTTGTTTTAAAAAGAGTAAATTTTGTTTTTTTTTTCTATCCATTTCAAAAAATGTGTATTTGACATTAAATATAGCATATAAAAGTATTTTCTTTTAACACAAATAAATAAATTAATGCTAATGCTTAAAATGTGCCTTATTCATATCAAAAAAGTTTACATACACCAATAATTACTTATACAATTCAAAAGTAATTACAAAAGTTTTAGCGGTTTTTGCCTACATTTTGTTGCAATTATTGTCCTTAGACGTTGACACATGCTCCCCACTCAATTTCTACTATTATTTCCGGATATTTTGATCCACTAAGTCAATGATCAAATTTTTTGCCCTTATTTTGATGAAATTCGTTGTTTTCGAATACGGTTTTTCAAAAAGTTCCAGATATTTTGAATAGGATTAATGTCTGGTGATTGCGGGTCCTATGGAGTTATTTTAATTCCATAACAAACCTGCCCTGTCCGACCTGTATATGTACTATATTTTATAATTTACGGATTTGGCCAGAGGCATTATGTAAATCCCACTAGTAAGATCAACTCCCTATAAAATTTTTTAAAATTTCGAAAATTGTTTTATAAATACCTTATAAATAAAATTATTTAATAGAAAATAGCCAAGAAAATCGCGAAAAGTAAAAATGAATTTTCGACATGAGAAGCAAGCTCGACGAAGTATTAAAAATTTTACGGATTCACGTTTTGATAACTTAAGCTTAACTCTGTGAGTGAAAAAACCTATTTGCGTCTTTTTTTGGTTTTTTGGTAATCTGAAAGATATGCTCTTAAAACCCTTTTAAAAGGTCTCACCAAGTATCAACCCTTAATTGTATCGGTCCTCCGCCTTACGGTTTTCTACTTTTTTCTTGTTGCCAACTAGAAAAATATAGAAAACCATAAGCTGCAGAATCTTTCCGCTATAATTAAGAGCTCATAAGAACTTTGAGAAATTTTTTTAGAGATATCTAAGAATCTTTTTTCAGAGTACCAAGCGAAAAGAAAATATTATGTTATTTACGCACCCCAATGCATATGTATACACATTTATGCGTCACATATTTATTAATTTTACAGAGATAAGAGCTATTTTACTATATTATAGTACCATACAACAAAAAATCGTGTGTTTGTCATAAACACGCTTATAAAAATAATCGAATTCAATCTCTTACACAAACTTTGCACTCAATTAAAAAAAATATTAAAAATGAAATAAATTAAAATAGATTAATTAAATTATGCTCCATGTTACTCTTGCATACATGTTGTTGATCATATTGTATGAAACGTGTACTATATATGTATGTGTGTATATATTTTAAAACATGTTTGTATGTGTGAATATACCGCTTATTGAATTTTTATTGTATTATCAGCAATTTCTGTGCGATGAGCCGAGCCAATTGCTTGAGTGCGCGCCTATTGACTCGTCAACCGAAGCAAATTTAATTATTCACATATGATTTCAACTGGAGATACTGGTACATTTTTAAATAAAAGTACAAGAGATGAGCAAGCCGAAAGATGAGCCCATCGTAAATACGTAAAAATATCATGAGATTTACAAACATACATTTGTATGAGCTATAATGAAGCCAATTTAATTTGAACTAATTTCATGTGCCTCTGTCAAGGTTATCAATCAACTGTCACTCAATTCAAGTCAATTCAACTCAACTCAGCCTCTGAAAATGTTAATGAATCTGCTAAGAAGCTATGACTAGATTTGCTTATCTACAAACACATGCCATTGATTTTAATTAATTTGGTGGGCTGAATCTGAATCTATGAGTTGACGTTTATTTGAGCACGTGTGGAATATATTATACATAAAATAGCGCATATGGACCCTGAACCATGGGCGCCATACTATCGAAAAAGTTGCTACCCAAACATGAACTTTAGTCCAAAATAATAACAAATTTATAAGTTGCGAGCGAAATTGTTATATTTAGTTGCTATAAATAAATGACAAAGCAAATAGTAAATAAGAAGCGAAAGCGTTCGGATTCGATAATTTAGTGCCCAGTTGCCTCTGTGTCAAGATGTATGTATGTATTACGAGCACTTTGGTAAAGCAAAAGAATTCCCATTGTCATGCCACGCACTTGCTTACATATACATATGTGTGTATGTACATAAATCAAGTGCTAAAACTTTTTAATGGAAAATAAAGTGAGTGGAAAAATGGCGGAATGGCTTTGTTGCACTTTCACATACATATATGTATATGTACATAGTTTTATATATGTACGTGTTTGTAGGTCCATATGAAAAATTGCAAAAGTTTAATGGAAAGAAAATGGTGACTGCCACGCTTGCTACAAGATTTTTGTGCATAAAATAACATAGCTCCTGAATTCAAATTTGCAAAGATAATATTAATGTTGCAAGGACACTAACTCTTGAAGAAAATAATTAATTTTTAATATGATTGGACGTTATATTAGCCAAAAAGAAGTCGTATTTATCCACTATTTATCTAAAAAGTTAAATATTTATAATATTATATCACTATTTCATCACCATAACATGAGCGACAGATCCAAATTAGGTTAGGTCGTAGCGCAGATCCTCGCACCAAAATTAATGCAGGATCTCACTTGGACAGCTATGAACTTGTAATTCCCAAAACTCTTAGATATACAGGTATATAATCAGCCTATGAAAAATTTGCTAAGGTGGCAAATAAATATTACTCCTAACCCCTTCGCTAGGTTCGCCGAGCTGTATCTTCTGAACTTTTTCCACATTGTTTGGCAAGAGTTAGGCATTTAAGAAAAGATTTTAGTTTAGAATTTCAATTTATTGGGTACTTAAATGTATTCGTTCAGTTTACCAAGAAATGGCGTAACTTGATTATTATACCTTTGCTCCAACATTCTTAACATGCGTTGGAATGCTAGTGACCTTGTGTGTTCTTTTCAGTGTAAGGCATAAGTTTGAAGTGTAAAACACAATATTTTTTTCACACTGAATAAGTGTTTTGGCATGAAGCTCTTCTTCATTACTTTAATACGAAGAAAATCTCAGCTGAAAGCCGTCATATTTTGGTGGAAGTTTATGACGAACATGCTCTAGCTGAGCGAATGTGCCAAAAAGGTTTGCATGATTTAAAAATTGTTAATTTGGCTTGGAAGATAGGACATTCTTCGCGGACAAAAAAGTTTGAAGATGAGAAATTGGAGGCATTTATCTGTCAAGTTTATTGCCAAATACAAAAAGAGTTCGAAGAATCTTTGAAAGTCACTCAAGCAGCTATTTCAAAACGTTTCAAGGTAGTCGAATACATTCTAAAGTACGGAATTTGGCTGTATTTAAATGAGTTAAGCCTCTTCCACTCTACCCGGGATAAAAAGGCGCATCAACAAAACCAATATACACACCATATGATCACCAATACACCGCATCTGGGAACAAATTGGAAACCACCATAGTCGATGACACCACACTCATACACAACACAACTCACCACAATACAGCAACCCCGTAAAGCAAAAAGGATGGTCAACAGGATGGCAGGCACATTTCGTTACACATCTCATCAACACCACATGAACATTCGTTTTCGACACCCATCCCGCCCGCTACAATTGCGATTAAAAACGACGTCGTACTGTTCCTGCTCGATACCAGTCCTTCGATATTCAACCCAACGTCGATCCTGTGTGCTACGAAGATATAAACAGATGCTCAGCGATCCTGGGCGATATTGTAGACGTTATCTGGCACAGTCATTCTTTATATTTATGCTTATATTAAATTTCAATAAAGTTGAACCTTTACAATAACCTTAGTAAGTTTACGACCACACACGAGTCAAGAATTTTCAATCTTGTCAGCGTTTTTGTCATGTTACAAGACCGGTTACAAAACCAATTGAATAAGAGAGGTTAGAAAGTTTAGAATTATACGTCTTACAGTCCAGATTTTGCCCCTTCAGACCAACCAATTTTTTAGGTCGCTACATGATCTTCTTAAAGAAAACTTTACATTTTGAATAAAAAATGCCCGAATGTAGTTATATACCTAATAGAAATGCATTTTGAACCCTTGTAAATAAAACAAAAAGTCGGTTTTGATATCTAGCAGGAATCGAAGCTATCGTGGGGTCTTGAAAAATACGAATTACGAAATACTTCATTTTTAAATGAATCTTAGACAACTTCGTTGAACAATCTTCTGTTGTGTTGTGGCGAGAAAATATCACAACCAAAATTTGTTCACAAATTGGTACCGGTTATCCTGAGGTGCTCACTAGATAACGTACTATACTTAGAACTTATAGGAAATAATGAATATCATTACAATGTGTATTTAGAAGCTTATACCATGTTCAGACCGACACTTAATCACGCGATTTCGACTGTTGAGTAGTTTATCCTACTAATCTTATAAACTTAACAAGATTTCGGCATTCAAAAATGACACTTCAAAACCACTTCATCGAAGTGATTTGAAACTGATCCACTCTAAATCTCTTGGTGCGACTCTGATTTTGCGCTATTTACTTGTCAGCATTGGAAATCTATTACATTATCACAGCTGATTTAGACACTACAAAGAGAAAAAAATGTAAACAAAGAAATGAATTAAACCCAATGAATCTGAATTCACCTGAAAATCGATTTCCAAAATAAAAAAAATGCGTCCATTATTTCCATTATAGGGAAAATATTTAAAATAAGGCGGCTTTTATAACAAAATACTTGGAATTCTTGAATGGCAAGAACATCTGTTTTACCATCTTTCCAAAGATAGTGAGAACAGCTATATTAGTGAAGAGATTAAATGTAATCTAATCACTTAAAATTTTTGATGAGAACATAGTATTAGGAAAAGGTATGAGCCGAATTCGATAATGTTTAACGTAGACTTGGCAGAACTTTGAGAGTTGCGATTGTTGCCTTAAAAATTAATAATACAATGAGAATGATCAATTATTTGAACCGATCTTCCTGAATTCTTTAAAATAGCACCAGCAGTTTGTGTGACGTTCGAATTATTTTGGGAATAGTTTGATCATTATGGCCAGATCAATAAATTTTAAGTAATCAAATTTGATATCTAAGTCATTTATTTTTATATAATATCTTAGAAACAACCATTAGGTTAACAATCTATAATACTCTGTGCCATATATTGTGAGACTAATTTATTTCCTAGAATTTTTATATTTTTTGAAATGATAATTTCATTTCCTTTTAACGTGGCAAATTCTTTCTTCAACTCAACGAAATCTCTTCTCCGCTCACGAATGCTAGTTGTCTACAAGAAAGCTATTTATTATTTCTTACTACTTTATTTTTTGGTGAATATCGCAATCTAAAATGATAAATTTGGTTTCTTAATGTTTCAAGACATCTTAGGAGATTGTACGATAACTATATGAAACTTTGAATTTCTTAATGGAACTGTGTAAATGTAATAATTGATGGATAATAGGTTCCCCCAGCCACATACATGTCCTAAATATATGAAACGAACTGGTTGCTCATTTACCTTTCACCCTCAGATGTCAAAGCTGGCAAGGTCTGCAGTCTCTTAGTTATTACAGTTACTTATTCTCCATTTAACATTAATAAACACACACACACATATCTTGGCAAAAGACAATAAATTTTATATTTCAATTAAATTGAGCTGACATGACAATTATGCTGCTCAACCAACAACAATGAACGCAAACGAACGCACGCATACATAGTCAACTCATTGGATGACAGCTCAATCGATTTGTCAACTTTGAACATTTAATCGACGGCGAAGGAATTTAAATGAGATGTTCGCAAACTAATATCGTCTTTTTCATTTTGCTTGTCTACTTTTAATTGCAGAGCTGAAATAGCAGAGCGCAGGGACGTCCGTACTTCTTGTTAGTTGTCCGATTAGTTATGGATGAGTACTAGAGGAAAGTGAAATGTCTGAACTGAAGTGTTTTTGTTTTGATGTAATGTTTCCTACAATTTTTTAGGTTTAAGATAAATTCTTGCGGTTTCAAGATAATTATAATGATTTTAGTCTTTGCAGTAATATTCCAAATGTAATTTTATCAATAAAACTCAAATTCTCTGTTTTTAATTACAAGAAAAAATATGAATTGCCAAGTTAGTTTCAAGTAAAAGCCAAATAAAAAAGCTGCAGCACATAAATTTTTATACTGCACTTTTCAAATCAGGGAGTTAAGTACTCGTCCTTAATAAACTGATTATATCGTTGACTGTAATGCATGTACTGGACATCCCGTTGGAACCAAAGGTTGTCTACAACAACATCCTCCAATTCAAGTCATGGATCTGTAGCGTTCCCCATAGACTGTAATAATATGTCCGATTTCATTTTTGACGAAATATGAACTAATGAGTCCCTCTAACCATTGAGCACACCAAACAATGATCTTTTGAGGATGTAGCGTCGTCTGTTGAATTATCACTCCAAATTCGACAATGTTTTTTATTTATGGAGCCATTCAATCAAAAGTGAGCTTCATTTCTGAACAAAATTTTCTCGTAAAAATCTGAATCGTTGGACATCTAGTTTTGCACATATTCACGGAACGTGCGACGTGCTGTATGGTCGTTCGGCTTCAATTCTTGCACGAGCTTTATTTTCTAAGCCCGTAAACCAAATTCCTTTCGCTAATTCTTCCATAAAGTTGATCGGCACAGCTCCAATTGTTACGGTTGCGATGGCAGATGGATTCACTCGGGTTTTCCTCAACAATCTGCTCTACAGGAGCTTCGGTGCGCGCTGTAAAAGATCAGCTCCGCTATTTGGCGCCAAATGGAGATTCCAAGCGAAGCCAGTTCCTTCTCCACCTGGTCCTTCTAATGGAGTGGAGGTCTTCCTATTCCTCTGCTTCCCTCTATGGGCAGTACCCGATTAGTCGAATAGTTTTAGAGCTAGAGTGTTTTAGTCCATTTAGACGACATGACCTAGCCAGCGTAGCCACTGTCCCTTAATTCACTAAAATATGTCAATGCCGTCGTATATCCCACACAGTTCATCGTTCCTTCGACGGCGGTATTCGCCGTTGCCAATGCGTAAAGGACCATATATCTTCCGCAGAACCTTTTTTTTCGAAAACTCCTAACACCGACTCATCAGATGTTGTCATTTTCCAAGCCTCTGCATCATATAGCAGGACGGAAATAATGAGTGACTTATGGAGTTTGGTCTTTATTTGTCGAGAGAGGACTTTACTTCTCAATTGCCTACTCAGTCCGAAGTAGCATCTGTTGGTAAGAGTTATTCTGCGTTGGGTTTGAAGGCTGACATTGTTGTTGCTGGTTGTACTGGTTCCAAGATAGACGAAATTATCTATAACTTCGTCAATAGTGACGTGGGAGCCAAGATGCGAGTGCGACGACTGTTTGTTTGATGATAGGAGATATTTCGTCTTGCCTACGTTCACTATCAGACCCATTTTCATCGCTTCTTTGTCGAACTTGGAGAAAGCAGAACTAATGGCGTGGATTTAAAGTCAGTAACTTAGCAATCGCACTGGTATATTTAATTCCATAATTTTGAGTTGTTGCAATGGTTCAGTCATTTATCGGTAATTTCTTCGTTAAAATTGTTCAATTTTACAAGTGTCTAATGTATAAAATTGGCGCCAAACAGTGAAAAGGAAGGGCGACTGACATAACCGCGTAAGCGGTGTCCACGCCAACGAAGAAGAAGAATTTCTCAAATTGTCAAATTTGGAAAAAACTAACGCGTTACAAAAAGTGTATTGTGATATATTTGACAGCAAACGCTAATTTCACCGCCTTGTGGGCAACACTGTTCGCGGAGTTAGTGTCGCATTGCCAATTTAAAACGCATTTATACTGCAGCGTGGCAATTTGTTTTCTCCTTCGCATTTGCAACTCAACAATAACAATTTACACGCTTGAAACGCTGCCAAGAAACGTACGAAAGTGGCAAAATGACAAGTAGGCGACTGCAATAAAGGGAAAAGCGTAATTAATTTCGGTGAATTAATTATTTATCTTTATGCTTTCAACCACAATTTCAATCAACTCGAATGCATTTTCATTTTTGCATATTAACGGTTTCACTTATGCGTGCTTTAATTGGATTTTTCGCACAATTAAATGAGGCGGAAGCGAAAACGCATGAGTGTGGCAGCCTACGCGCAGAGGTTGCATCTTCATTTGCTTGCAGCTGGGCAACTTTTTTTACTGCATTTAATGGGCACATGCAACTGTTGCATGCAACATATATGCAATTAAATGCGTTTTTCATGTATGGTACAATGGTGATGCGGCGCAGAAGGCGCACGTGTTGCAAGTATGCATGTACTTGGACCACCACAACAACAACATAAATCCGCAATCTATTTCGTGCTGCGATTTGCGTTTATTCTTCGGCTGTCAGTGGCGTATGAGGCAACTTGTGTGCCAGGCTAAATCGCTGAAATGGCAAACATAGGTGAACAAATTGTTGGACACTTGCCACATGTGCTGCATGCCAACAGCGTACAAAATGCAACTACTTAGCTGCGTACAAATGTATATATGTGTATATATGTGTGCGTGTGTATGTTGCTGCGGCATAAAAAATCAAGAAATGTTGCTTCTAAATGCAAATAGTCAAAGCTGCAACACGCACGCCAAGACAGTCTGGCGCTGTTGCATGGCAAGCGGACACATATTTCGCGTGCAACGCTAATGCGGCTATGGTGTGTCACGGATGGCTCTTATGTGCATAGTTTGTGGCACGTCGCGGTAACTCGCGGCTTTGCCACGCTAATTCAATGTGTCATAACAACTAGTAGATACATAAAATAATATTTTTTTCATACATACATATATACACTATATATACATACATACCTACACTTTTACTTGCAAACATACTCTTCTACTTGCTTTTATATTTAAATATGCGCCGCATGCCACACTGTCATTTATGCTTATAAACTATGCATTTCATTTGTTAAGCTTCATTGTTGTTTTTATTGTTATTATTTTTTCATAATTTAAATGCCTCATTGTCGGCGGTCAGCGTGAAATGGCATGTAAAATCACACAAATTAAAATACAAGTGAAAATATTTGCCTTTACCCACCTCCACCTTTCAACGCACACTCACACCACCACACACACAAACACCGCCATTGTTGTTATTATGCAAATCAGCAGACAGTGAAAACATTAAATAATTGTGTAAAGCATACCGTTTACCGCGATTGTTGTCATTCTTATTTACATTTGAATGGCTCATCCTGACATTTGTGGTCGATGATATGCTGAGTATGTATGCCTCTGTGTGGCACAGCGTTGTGGCACGCAGCCCGAAACACCGCAAAAGGTGTCACCTTCTATATGTAGATTTGTATTTTTGCGTCAGAAGCGAGGTGATTAATATTATTTTCAATTTTACGAGTATGTTTTCTTCATGTCAACACTTCGTGCATTTTAAATGATAATCGTTCGGAAAACTAACCTACTTTTGTGGTTATGCAGCCATGGAGGAGCAATATGGAAAATTAATATTGCATATGAAGTACATAATTACTGTCCTAGATTTCTTTAGTTTAACAGCTTTAAATTGCTTACTTGCTTACAAACATTAAATGAATTTAATACTCCTTAAGCTATTTTTTCTTTCCACAAGGGTTTCCTCGGATAAAATGAGGTATTTTTTTAATAATTTTTTTCTCATATAAAAAATTAAATATTTTATTAGAGTTTCTTATTGTTACAAACATACACTGAAATCTGGAATTTTTGGAAAAAAATATTTTAAACTCGGCCTTTGCGACACCATTTCCGGTGACCCCTCGCGTTGGCGGAATAACTCCTTACAGGATCATCTAAAGTGAAAAAATACAAGTTTTGGTTAAAACCTTATCTTTGAACTTGGACGAAGGAAAAAACTGAAAATTTCGCCAATAATTGTAATCGAAAACAAATCCTTCTAATCTAAGTCTTTAAGAATTGTATCTCAAAGACTTGTGTTTTGTATCACTTGTGTACTTTGAAATTAAACTAAATATAAATAACATGGGTTACTATACTCAGCCCATTGCGGAATATTCGCATACGCTCAGAACTCCTCAAAATAAGGTTTGCCGGGATCAAAGCGCGAATTTCAGGTGTCATATCATATTCATGTAGTGAAATATTTGCGAAATATGGGAAATTGCATCTGTTGTCATTATATTCATTATTGCGATGGATAAATAGCCTTGTTCTTTATGGTAAAAACGTTGCACGTTAAACGTCACGTCATGTTTATATTATCATATTATCCTGAAGTATCGACAATAAAAAACTGATTTTACCAAAATTACTATCACTATATCTTTATTCCATGTATCTCATTTTTATTTTTATCTTCCCACTTATTGCTCTGCTTTGCAAAACAAATGTAAAAAATAATTATAATGAAATTTATTTTTTTTTTCAGGTACGTCTTCTTGATTCTTAAAGTTCTTGGCTGGAAATGGTTTCATATACAATAATAATATCAGGTCAGATTGTATGCAAAACATTCAATTTAGTACATTATATTTATATTAACAAGAATGAAATCGATAAAAGGTGACCAAAAACCCGTTTTCGAAAAAGGCCTGATATAAATTACCATGCAAATGTGAATTGTTCAATGATGCAACTCACATACATATGTGTATACTAGTCATCTTCTACGTCTAATTTACGGCATATCCATATCATATTTTCGAGATATTTTGAACCATATAAGAGTACTTTTGGAAACATAAAAACCTAACTTTATTTGTTTCCAATTTTTTTAACCAATTGTGCCTAACAAAATCTGTCGGATATAGAAACTTACAACTGTGTTTTAGGAAGGTCTTGAAACAATTATTTTTAGTGCAATATTTCTTCCAATTATTATACCATTTAACATAAAAATGTAAAAATTTTCTATAAGTATATAAGTATATATACTATTCACATATTTTTTGAACAGAAATAGAAAGAAAAGAGTTGAATAGTAAACGAAAATGTTTACGACAGAATCAAATAAAGTTGTGACTACTGTGCAATGGCTTAAGTGTAGTATGAAAGTATCCTACAACACTTTAAAAAGTTTCCTTGTTTTCTGGTGATTTATCACTTCTTCGCATTGCTAGCATTTCGTACTCTCTATTAGCTAAAAGATACATCCAAATCCAATGCACCTCTCTGCTTTAATAAATTTAATGTTTTTCTCTGGTCTGCAATAATTGTCACTGCTAAAAATAAAAGCCAATGATATATGAGAGTTGGGAAGTTATAAATGTTGTCAGACTTACCACGGAGACAAGCGAACGGGTGTAGGATTAGCACCGTTTATTTCCAACTATTCACACGTGGCTAATGCAACGCTATTGTATGTATGTTACAATGAATAGTGCTATTTTGATATGAGCGTCACTTAGAGTCGCATTTACTTGGAGTGTGAAAACGGATGCGCAAATAACACCTTAATTTCCCGTTTTGCTGTCAGTACGAAGTTTTTGCAATGTGTGTTTGAAGGTTTTAGTTCAAGAGGGTTTACATTTCAATATAGTTGCATAAGCCGCATAAGTTGGAATTGTATACATATGTACATATATCGGTTAGTTACGAATGAAAATTCATTCCTCATTCCTTGATCCTTTATTAGGGTCTCAACAAAAAGAAATTTCATTTAAAAGCATGAAAATTATTTGACTGTTTGACTGACATTGTGTCAAGAGTAAAGCGGAGGGTTATAAAAACGTTCTCAATAAATTATATTCCAACGGATATGAACTCAGTTTCGCATGCATAAGAGAGCGTTTCAGTTAGTAATAAAGGCTGGCCGAAGAGATGAAGCATTAGTCTATATAAGGAAATCGTAAAGGTTGTTGAAAGATGGAGACCTCACGGTTATATATATTATATTACAATAGACGTTTCAGGTTTGTAAAGCAAATGTCCTACCATTATGACATGTATGGTACTTCAAAAATTTTGCACATTTTCAATACATTCCTCGAACTTAGGATACGATCGGAACAATATCAAAAGTACTTCACTGGTTAGTAAAGTTCCTTCATGAAGTTCTCAACACGTCAAATTCAATGGCATCCAGTTTCAAACCAATCAAATCATTGACAATTTGTTTTCGTAGAAAAAACTTGATTATGACCTAATTAGTCAGCAGTTTCAATTACTTTTCTTTATGAAGTGGAAACACAACCAACAAATTTATTCGATTGTGAGTTTATTGTCATTAAATTTGACAAAATTGTTGAAGAGTATGTACTAGCAAAAAAGCGTGTTCTCTTTTATCGAAAACTTTAGAGACCCTATAAAGTATATATTTAAAGAATCAGCGTGACGAGCTGAGTCAATTTAGCCATGTCCTTCTGTCTATCTGTCCGTCCTTCCATAAAAGTGTATATCTGCCATTTTTTAGAGTTCCAAGCAAAAAAAAAGCTTTTAAATTTTTTTTGACCCACCCTAATATATACATATGTGTATATATACTTAAATAATTTTTAATAAATATCTCAAGTATCTATTGTTTCTTCGTTGTAGATATTTTTTTCTAGTATTTCATGAATTTTCTTCTATTATTATAACCTTTATGATCTATACGACCTCCCCAGCTACAGCAGTAAAACAAAATTGCTGCACATAATAACATGCACGCATACTGTAATCAATATGCATTCATCGTTATGTGGAGTTTGGTAATGAAAAAGTTATCAATTGCCATAAAATGGCTATAAAATACGTATTCCATTTATGAGGAACCACCAAAGCAATGAAGCAGTATATCGGCAAATACCAACAACATAAAATAATCAGAAATTTCGCTTGCAACTCAAATTAAAGTTGACACCATATTCCAGGCTAAAAGCTCAGGCGTGCTTATGTGGGTTGGCGATTCTTTTAGCACCAAAGTGTCACGCCAAACAAGGGTCAAATGGGCAGCTTTCAATCTGTTTCTCCAGCTCCTTTATTACGCACACAACAAAGCACATAAAATAAACTCACACATAAAACGCAAATAAAGTGAAAATAATAAATGCGCGCACATAAAAGCACGGACCACACAAAACAAATAAAAATGACACACTGGGGGTGAGCAGCGCAGGGGCGTTGGGTCAACTGAAAAACGCTTAAAAGAAAGCTGGCAAAAACAATAGTGAAATGTCAAGCTCGTTTATGGGCGCGTCATGGCAATGGACAATATTTACACATTACAATGTGCTGGGGTCAACGTGAATCCGGCACTGTCCAGAAAGAGAGCGTTAAAAAAATACTAGAACAACATAAACACGTCATAGAATGTGCTGAATAAATATGTCAAACAAAAAAATTGTGTAAATGCTTTTGTGCTGTAAGAATGCGCCGAATTTCTATACCGTTATCCTACGCAATTTGACGCATTCATTTATGTTAACAACACCGGAATGTGGCAAATTATCGAAAAACAATAAACACTGCCATAATAATGCAAACAATGGACAATCGAGGGCGGGAAAAGCCAAAATAATGCCAAATTGCGGGAGTTGGACGCACCTATTCAGCCACTGTGTTGGTATTTGTGTTAGTGAATGGCCGGCGGTGCAGGCCCACGCAGCCATTTTACTTAGAATTAAGTGCTCATACACCCTTATGAATATGTATACAAGTATGTATGTATATACTCTAATATGTATCTGTTGCAAGCGTGTTCTGGGTGTGTCCTCTAGTGCAATCCATTATTGACTACTTAGCAATTTTCGCTTTCTAATTTGGTAGCACTTATCTAGAGCTGGTCGGTATTTATTTATACACCACTTTGTTGTTCTCCATCTCCGTGCAATACTTTTCTATTTCACATATACTCCAACGCCTTTCACGCCTTAACTTAAGTTATGGTATGTACCCGTAACGCCTCTCGAATGTTTATTTGTAGTTATTTCTTGCTTTCTCCATGGAAAACATTCGCAGGAAATTCATTGAACTTACAAATATTTATTGACTGTTTACGAAATTGAAACAAATAAATGGTTTCGAATTGGTGAAACCGCACCATTCAGATTGTAGGAAGCGGAAATGCCGAAGAAAACTAAGTAGTGTGCAAACTCATAAATTAAAACTTAAATAAATAAAAATTTGTGGTTAGAAGGAATCACTGCTAAACTCAATTTTGTGAAATCTTAAGAATTTTCGTTACTTAGAATAGATTCTTAATATCCTTATATCACTATTTTGTCTTTAAACCTCTATATTTCGAAATAGTAAAGTCTGATCTGTTTGAGAAACATCTTTGGATAATAAAATATTAACAATTCTTGTGAGTCTGAGCTCGATGATAACGTTTTGCATAGTGGTCGCAACACTTTCCGATACCAGGTGTGCAGATTCGTGTGATCCGAAAAAAATCCGGAAAATCGTTACACCATATTCCCTACACCCAATACCCTATAATCCTTTTGCATTTTCAGATCCTACACATTCTTTTGTTTATACAAAAGTCATCGTTATTATTGATTGGATTGCGGCTTCAATATTAGAATAAATTATTGTTTCTTTGAGAAGGAAGGCTGTCGTAAATAGACATAATGTAAACGCGGTTCGTACTATACTGGTGTTATCTATTTTTCAAGTTCTCTGGCAAAATAGTATAGCTGGAAATGGCACTCTATAGACTCCTTACACGCTCTAACGTTCACTCTAAATTAGTATAATAGCAAGTAAAGAAGCTATTAAGATCATTCAATCTAAAAAAGACTTTGACTCACATTGGAATGATTTTAAATCCAATCATATTGGAAATCTTTTCTTGATAAATACCTTTTAATCCTACGTGGACTGATAAATAATAGATAAAATACATTTCATATATTTTAATACAACTCTTTACTATCGCCTTCAAACTAGGCTCATAAGCCCAATCAGGCATGTCACCTCTTAATCCAATTGAAAATTCCATACCCTTGTTTTAAGCCTTGGCTGTAAGTGCTTTCAGTGTCTTCAGCGAATTTCTTTTTTTTTCTCTTTCGACTAATTTCTAGAGCGCCATATGCTTAGTTATTTGAAAGCTAAAACGTCAAATTCATAAATCCAAGTATTTTTACCTGTAATGATGCGTTTGATGAATGAAGGGTTTTCAGCTACTTTGTCAAGCATCTCTTTGGCGACCTCAACTCGTCGTCATTTTCGAAAAAGACTAAGGTCTTTTGGTATCTTCATAACCAAAACTGTTTCATTAACTTTTTCCTTATTGTTTTCTATCCTAAGTAAGATTGGAATCTAGACCTTAAGTGTTGATAGTACACGTGTATTCGAAGAATTTAGAAGAAACTGCAATTACACTGATTCAATTTCTTGTTGACTAAATAGTTTTCATTACAATAACTATTTGCTGGGAGTTTTAAGCTGATCTTATCGGTTCACTGAAGTAATATCCGAGATACAGTGAAGTGAATTTGTTTTTTGAAGCTACGTAACGTTGAGCTTCATGTGCAGACAAAGAGATAAGCTTCCAGAGGCACAGACACAAAAAACTGCACCGTTATTAGAAAAAACACGCTCTCTCAATTTTATTAAGATATCTCACATATTGACCGATATATGCGGTACAAAGTACCCGGAAGTTCAAAAAATCTTTGTATTTGGTATATGGGGGCTAAGGGAAGTATTGACCCGATTCAACCCAATTGTACCACACAGACATACTACTATCAGGAAAGGCTTCTCTCTAAATTTCAATAGTATATATCACACCTTGACCGATATTTTCGGTAAAAAGTTAACAATAGGCTCTGGGGTCAACATATTCGGTGCTCAGAGTCTTTTACAATTTTGGTTTCGTTCATATAATTTTTGGTGATAAGGTGGCATACTTCGAAGCGATTATTCTTGCAAAGTCTTATCTCGTTACATTAATTGCTTCTGGATTTGTACATAGGAAAGTGAAAGCATCAAGTGGAATTTAAAATTGTGTTAAATGGGAAGTAGGCGTGGATGTAGTCGGATTTCAGTTATCATGTGCCGAATTTGGATGCAATCAGTCAGGCAGGTCTCGAGATATGTGCTTTTACCTAAAAGTCGGTGGTGTCATGCTCATCATCAAATGTTGACCCCGGCTCCATTAAAACTCTGTCATACTAACTTAAGGTTAAAATTTAATTTTTAGGGCGAATAGTTATTGATTTTTCGTGTTTTTAGTAGTTTTTAACACTACCGTTATATGGGGAGTGCCGGGTTAACATCCGATCTCATCCATTTTCGCAATGTCCTTATAATATTTGCGCAAGGCGAATTTGGTTATTGTAGCTTAAGTGGTTTAAGAGATACATATATACATTAAACTTATTAGAGGGCGAGGCTGATATTAGACCCCTATAGCATATAACTGCATATACTAGCATGTATGTAGTTGTCATCAAGCATGTAGAAATCAAGTTCCTGTAAGGAATATTTTGCATCTGTGAAAGGTATTATTGCTTAGGTGCAACTGAAGTTAACATTTTTTCTTGTTAGAAGAAAAATTCAGATAATTTGTTTCGATGAAAGTTAAGGGGGTTTAGTTGTGATGTGATGTGATCTTGATGAAAAATTCTCAAATTCGGGAGTCGAATGGGCATATAACAATAGTTCAAGTTGGTTATAATGCGATTAATGGTTTTTAAATGTTGGCAGAACTTTTAGCTCTAATTTATCTTTAAGGTACCTCTTTTAATTAACGGAAGTACTTAACAATTATGTCACTGCAGTGTAATCGCATCTCATGTAATTGAAAATATACACCACACCATTTAAATACAATATTTACAAAAACTAATTAACAGCAAATAAATTTAGTACGAGACAAGAGAGCATAACAAAGAAAGCCTAACTCACTTTTGCCACACTGTTCCAGCTCCACTCCACTCCGCTCAGTGCTCATGCGGAGCGAATCGGCGACTGTAATGCAAATATTTGACATTTCGTGCGATGATTGCATGATGTCGCACGAATGCAGCGCCAACTGCAGGAATGGCAATAACCATGAAGATAGTAAGTAGGTCTACACGCAAACATCTATGACTGTAGTCAATCATGACGCCGAACGTAAGAATCTAATGTAGAAATTTAATTAAAAGCGAACTAGCAATGCCATTGTCGTAAACCGACTAACAACAATAAAAGCAGCAGCTATTGCTCTATTATATGTATGTATGTATGTACATATGTGTGTATGTATTCAAGTGAGGATAAACGTAACAGTGCTAAATTGAAAAGCGAAAGCTATGTGCGTGTATCATAGAGTGCAATGTGTCATATAGACCACAGTTCAGACACGTCTTCATATTACATTAATAACGGTAATGCAGCCGCATTTATAGTACCGACGGCTGTCGAGGCCGCAGTTTTAGAATTATAAAATTAAAAATAAGAGAAAACTTTAAATTCCGCTGGACCGAAGATGTAAACCCTTCACATGAGCATAGTATTAAGTATAAAAAAGCTGGCTGATCTGCCAGTTTACATATATAGTAGTAACTATATGCTACAATACTGCCATCTGAAAAATTTTTTTGAGGTTATAGCGCTAACGTCCACAATAACCCTTGCCGAAAAACATCTATCCGGTAAGGGGATATAGTTTAAACTATATTAATACATTAGACTAGTACCACCTAAGGGGTCAAAAGCACAACTAGTTAACATGAAAAAGATAAAAAGCTCAAAATATCTTCAAACTTATTTCCAAAGAAATCCTTAGACCGTACGCTTTTCGAAACATATACATAAATAAGTTTCGATATTCCTATTTGATTTCCAACACAGCAACTACACTTCTTGCCTTCGAAGCAAACACACATATAACCAGCGTGTTCGCTCTTTTAACATTCACTTTCCAAAACAGCACGAATAAGCTGCATTCAACTAGAAATTACTTAAGTGAATAGGAGCGAAATTAATAAAACGTTCTAACGACAGAAGACGACGCCAAATGCCGAACATTAACACCTAACCACCTCTGCACATATGGCAGGTCGCCATACAACACCAGCATGTTTGTTGGATTCTTTGTTTGCATATTCGTTTCAGCGACAGCCATCATCAGACACCGCAATCACCTCACTGTGTTCATACATCAGACGACGGCTCGCTCAATGGTTCCCATTACCAACCACAGTATGTGGTAAAAGTATATGACAGAACACAGTGCATTCACTTTGCTTGCATGAATTTTGCGAAATTACAAAGCAACGCGTACTATTCAGCGCCTCTGTAAATGCAATGTACAGACGTTTGTAACAGAGGTACATACATACATGTGTATGTATGTAAAGAAGGGTCCATAGACGCTGTATGTGGCAGCCAAGCGGCCCGCACCTTTTAATGAGATCAACATTTGTAGCGCGAAATTGAAAAGGCTCACTGCAGCGTAGGATGGTCCCTACTAACATATAAACTGGTATTTACATATATCCATATAGCCAAACTAATATGCGTACACGTGTGTATGTGTGTTCCCCTTTCATCCACAATGTGTGACCTTTAACTGAAAATGAACCCGCTTGTTTAATTGAAGTCTGCTTACAAGCATACTTACATGCATTTGTAAATGGCACTTTATTGACACCGTCTATGCACCAGTATTCCCTGAGCGTCCCTAGCTGCTTTATTATCTACGCTCTGCTGCTCTCAATTTTCACTCGCTTTGTTAATTGCGATTAAATTCTGCTCGTTTGTGAGTACTGAATATTTTGCTTAATTAAATTTGTGTGCATTTAAATAGAGTTAGTGGCGTTAAATCACTTCTTATCGAAGTATTTATTCAATATATCGGTCGCCTTTCATATACAAACATTTGATTTTGAAAATATGATTTTAGAACACTCGCAGACTAAAAACCTATTAAATCTGATTCCATACCTCCATTATTAAGTTCAATCTGGGTAATATTTTGCCTGCCGAAGAGATCATTTGAAAGGCGTATAGATAAATATTGTCCTTATAGTAAAGAGTTCGGATAGTTCAGAGCCATATTTAGTGGTAGTTCTTATCAAAAAATGTATTGGTCATGAGAATACCGCTAAACTCTTAGTCATGCTTTAAGCAATTTTGTCCTTTCACTCTTTTTTGGTCTCTGTTGAATTTGAATAGTTGAAGAGTAAGTAAAAGTGTTATATGTGATAACATGACCGTTTAGTTGAGAGTTTTTGAGGTTAGGGTCTCTCCACCGCCTATTATTTATGAATCCATCGCTCTATTTCAATAATAGTGTGCCGCTTTTACTAGAGACACAGAGAGCATCGCAATATCTTCAATGTTTCGACTGTTAATCTCCTTCCTGAATATACAGGAAGTCACAGAGTTTTGTGTAATGAAATCATATCTACTAAATAACCGAGTCAATAAGTTTAAATTTGATTCAGACTGACCCCTTTAAACTGTGCTCCGAAACCGAAACGGTACATATTTCTTTCCTAGATGAGTACAACCTTTTTTTAAGTTCGTGTGAAGCTTCAAATTCATATGCCAATTAGTGCCGTGAACAATGCTGTTGGTTTACGACCCGAAAAGTTGGACTGGTAATTCTCACTATAAAAAAATTAGCAGCACGTTTACTTAAAATATTATATTTCCAATCGAATCACTGCTAGAGAATCATTGAAAATGTCGCAAAAATATTTTGTGGAGTCTACTTAGTCACGAACATGTGTATTTGAGTGGCATAAATAATTAAATGAAGGCTCTGAAATCATCGTAAACTTACCTCATGCGAGACGTCAGTCGACCGCTGTTAATGACGATAATAATGAAAAAGTTAAATAGTACTTTTCGTCAAGTTGCCATCAAAGAGATAGCAAAGGATCTCATCATCTTTAATGGATAGACTGAAGACATTTTGGTTATCATTTTGGGTATTAAGCGTACTAGGCTCGTCCCAGAAGACCAGCACATTTCGCAAAAACGAAGTGGAGTACATAGAGTTCAACAAACAGATGCTTAACAACATAACTGAGGACCCTACATTCATCAAACGCAACATAATTGGTGACGAAGCGTGGGTTTATGAATATGGTGACGACATTATCCAAAAATCAGCCAAATGGCGCCAAAACCGAAATAAATTAAATTCGCTAAAGACACTGAAGGCAAGGAGGCTCTTCAAGCCGTGGCTTATGGAAAATTAGACTAAGTCTTAGCATACCCATATTGACGTAAAAAGGAGCCTATAATAAAGATTTGTATTAAAATAGGTGTAGAGGTCAGTCTGGTACAAATCTGATCAAATGTATGTAGTCCTGATGAGGCGGAGAGGGCGCTAAATATGAAACCGGTATCTCAAAGCAAAAGCACCTACTAAATTTGCATCTAGGTTAGATCTTCTTAGAATGAAGGTCGACGCCATTGTTATTCAGTGCATGTTGAGAAAAAAATAATGCGGCCTTATGGACCAATTGTTACTGATCATACTGATCAAACTTTCTGAATAGCAAACCGATAAATTAACGATAGCTTTCAATGCTCGCATGTCAGAGGGGACTCTATGGATAAGTTAGTTACGTTGGTTACAGTAAGTCACTGTTAGGAGAGAAAGATATGTTTAACTGAATAGTATAACAAAGCAGCTCACTGTCGAAGCTTTTTACTTAGTTAGTATGCTCTGCAAACGATTCCCAAAGCTGTGTACTTTCCTATCGACATGAAAGCAAAAGCAAAACTCATAAAGTTGAATAGCGAACAGATAAGTTCACGACAGTTTCCAATCTTTAGCTTTAGAGGGAACCTCCGTCCAATAACACCAACGATCTAATAAACATTTAAAATCTGTCACTCAAGGCATCCGCGAAATCTTAAAAATTTCCCGTTACTATTGTCAAACAACGCATTTAGTGAAACGCAGACCTCCAGCCTTGAACAAGATAAGCCATTCGCGCATGAAAGCCATCGCATACACGCACGACTTGAACTCGTGTGCAACCTTTTCCAGCGATGCCAATCTATTCATTCATTACCATGCAACGAATAGTTTTGTTTATGTTTTTTTCTCCGGCAATCTATTGACTGCTGCCAAGAAAAATGCTTCTTTTTTCGCCTACTATTTGCATTTCAAATGACGCAGCCTGGCAGTGCGCACTCCATTAGCCGGCTCGCTGGCTGCTGAGCGCTGTCCACGGCGTTGATCACATGTGGCTGTGCGGCTGTCATTTCAATGCGCTTCAGCGGCCACTGTTGCCGCAACAATAACAAATTCAAATCAATTCCGCCGCAAAGCGAAACGCAACTGTGGCGGGTCTTGCCTTTTATCTGATTCTTTTCACCATATTTGCGGCGGACGAAAAGCAATCTTCGAGTTGTTGCAGCAATTGTTTTTATTGTTATTGCTGTAGTAACTGCAGCTGCCTGTGCAGTCGTTTGTTTGTTTGTATGTAACTTGTATTTTTGCTTGTTAGTTTGCAGTGATTGAACACAGTTTTAATGCCAATTAAATTTAAAGATAACCGCTTTGATGACTTGAACTTGTGATCGCACACAGACACACAGACACACTTGCAATCATATCTCGTTGGTCTGTCTTGCAAATATAAATGCCAACTCTGAGTAATAGGTGTATGTCCACACAGACGTCTTTGGTAATTTTCTAAATGCTGCATCTGCAAATATTTTATTAATGTATCCATGAACATATACTACATATATTGGGGTGTGTCAGTTTTAAGCTTTTGTTTTCAACTAAAAAAGAGGACAATAATTTTCAAAAGGAAAGATTTAATAATTACTTTGGAAAATAATCCTTGCTAAATTTCGTGAAGATATCTCGTCAAATACGAAAGTTTTCTGTTCGTGGGTTTCCTTTTACATTTGAGGATTACAGCTCAGCAAATTTTTCTCCAAAAGAATAAATATCTCTATTTTGGATACGTTTGAACCAATTCTCAAAGCACTTTTCCACTCTAATTGAGGTACAGGGTTTGTCCGGAAAGTACTCAGTACTATTACTTTAGTAAACTTAAAAAAAAATTATTGAAGCAATCGTTACAATTCTTTAAAAATTTCAAAATAGGCTCCTTCTGCGTCGATGCAGCGCTGCCAGCGTGATTTCCAAGCATTGAAGTCGTCACGGAAGGCTTTCTCCAGAATAGTCTTGAGAGCCGAGGTGCATGCTGCTTGGATCTCCTCCGTCGTCTCAAAATGCTTGGAAGATTGCTTCTTTGTTTCGATTTTGATAAATTTAACATCTGGGCAATTAAATGAGTACTTTTTCGACGGTCTGAGTTCAAAACTTTGCGTATATGAGTCACATTATCGATGTTTGTCGAAGTTGCAAGTCTCCCAGCACGGTCTTCATCAGCGACCTCTTCTCGGCCCTCCAAAAAGACATGATGCCGCCGAAACACACCAGTTCTTGCTAAAGCAACATCTGGTTAAGCCTGCTTGATTATATCAAACGTTTTCGGCTTGTTCCACTCACAGAAACACAGCGCGAAAATGTGTGTCCTGACTCTCCAGGTGCTCGTAGACAACTAACCAGCCGCTCGTTTCTTAGCTAGGAACGCGCTATACCGAATGCAGTCGGTGCGCGCACGCTCCGAAGTACACTCGCGGCAGAAGAGAATAAATCTTATTACTTTTCGGACAACTACTGTATCTGCAAAACTAGTGTTCAGAAGACATCAACCGCCTACACAGGAGTCGAAAATCGTTGATCTCCTAGTTTATGTCGTGCGGTATTAAAAAGAAGTCATTCGTTCTGAAGTACAGTGATTGATGAGTAATTCACCATACGATGGTTAAAGTGCTCACAAGTGAATTTGTTTCAATCGATGTGTGAGAGCTCGCATTGTCCTGGCGAAGAGTGAACCGTCTTCGGCTATTGACTTTCCTGATTACTTGAACGACAACTGGCAAAAAGGTTGGGTACCACTAAGCATTGTCTGTTCTGTGTTCTGCGTGGTTCTAGAACTATGGTTGCCTAGTTTTCCAAAAAAAAAGACAACCTTTTGCTTTGGAAGTATTTCGGGCGTGAACAACTTTATACACCTGTAGTTGTTTCAATTTCACAATAGATTACATGACAATCGTACAATATCAGTTTGAACGTAAAATCTGTAGTTTCCAGAACAACAACTTTAGACGACCTTCACGAAATTTTTCTGGGATCGGCCCACCACCTTGATAGAATTCATAATAATATCGATAAACGCTGGTCCTTGATGGAACTTTATCACTCAAAATTAAATTAAGTTCTCCGATGCACTGCTGCTGAAGTAATTCTCACGTGGCAATGCACAACGAAAGTTGTAAGAAGAACGGAGTGAAAATGTTTTCGAGCTAATTCCATTTTTGGGCTGAGATGAATATTTCAAAAGACTGTAAACTACACAAATAGCGCTCGTATATCGAAACGTTCTGAGTATGTACACCTTCAAACATGTGAAACTTTACCATAAAGTTGTGGTCTGTCATACCAGTGTAGCCATATTCCGAAATACAAAAGGCAACCTACGTACAACAACTTGATTTTGATCGGCCAGTTTATACGGCAGTTATATTCCATAGAGGTATGATACCGCTGGTTCCGACAAATGCATAACTGCTTGTGGAGAAAAGGACGTATGCGAATATTCAGTTTGATATTGCTAAGCTTGACGATTAGTTCGAGTATACCAGGTATACAGACATAGTTAAATCGATGCTTCCACTCAATTATGTTTATAAAAAGTACAAGTATATATGTACTTTTAGGATTTCCGATGTTTCCTACTGGGTGCTACAAAATTTTACTCTGCAAAACAGCTCCTTCATTTTTTCAGAAAAATAAGAAAAAAAAGTTTCCCATATCTAGTAAATAAAAATTGAAACCTACTTAGGAACAGATACCTTCTAATACATAGTAATATTAGAATCTACAATTTTTAAAGGCTTCCTTTTTTACCTGCTTTAATGTTTTTAGCCTATTAAAAACGTTGCCTGAACATGACACACCCTAGCCTATTTATTTATATATTTGTATATGTATATACAAGTATATATATCTATGGATACGTATTTATTTCTATAAGCACATGCACGCACCTCCTGTCGTTTGAAAACTATTTTCTGCATTTGGCAGCTCAATCGACGGAAGCGCCGTTTGTCTATGAAACTTAATTGGCGAAAATTGCTAGGCGGCCACGAGCTGCAATCTGCAATCTGCCAAACGTCCGATGATCAAAAGCAATTTATGCAATTTATGTAATTACTTTTGATATTGGAAAAATAATATTCAAAAAGATAAACGAAGCATAAAAATAAATAAAGGTATGTTTGAACATAGATGCTGCATTCAAGTTATATGAAAATGAAATGGTTATAATGCAAGTGGAGGCAATAGTAAGGGCGATAAATTAAATAGTTATTATAGAGAAACCGCTCAACTTGGTCATGGCAGTTATTAGTTAGGCGGGATAGAATTTGTCTAGAAGAAATTTCTTCAAAATTATTATTTGTTAAATTTATATTGGGATGCTCATTATCATAATTCATAAGTCAGATAAATAATTATCTATCGATTTATACAAGTTTTCTGTAGCTTTTTTACCTAACTACACTTGAGAGTCGTACCGAAATGCTTTGAATATTTTCGACGGTTAAACTACTCTAAGGATGGCTATTTTTATGTCAGATCATGTTTTTGCTCTGCCGTTAAATTCATACTCTCTTTAAGGTAGATATGTATGTCCATAGATGAAGTAGAATGTGCATCGATAGCCAGGTGCCTTCAATTATGCTTATTGATTTATTTCGGTAAGTTTGTATAATTTATATATTTCAAAAGCAGAATTTTTGATGGATTTAGTTCTCTACCTGAACATTTTGATTAATCTTACAATTTCCAGGCAACCAGCTTTTGAGACTCAGAGCCAAAGGAAAAGTTAATTAGTTTGGAAAAAATAGAATTAAGTAAGCATTTTCTTTAAGAAAAATCTGAACTCATGTTAGCTGATTTACCCCCGAATGGACGAAAAAATTGTCTTCTTTCTTACAAAATACCGCAAGACTTTTTGACAACCTATTATGCCTACGATTTAATGGATTCAGGCTCTCATTTTAAATCGACAATTTCCTTAATCTAGTTTTTCATGTACTTTTATTAACCTCGGCATACCTATCAAAAAAAAAAATCTGAAGTCATCAGTGTCTTCAACTCTTTTTGTTTGTTCAATTTCGACTCATTTTTTAAAGCGCCATTAGCTAAGTTGTTGGCGAGTTTTGACGTCAAATTCATAAACGCACCTCTCCACAGAAATAATGATGCATTTTATGGATGTACAGTTCACAGCTAAGTTGTCAAGCATCTCGTTTACGAGCTCTACTCGACGTCGATTTTCAAAAATTCGGGCTTTTCTTTAGGAGTTTAGCATTGACACGTTTCATAGCCAAAATATTAACTAAAATGTGTAGAAACGATCTTCTCCCTGATCGCAATACCACGATTTTCAAGTTTTCTTTAACTTTTTCGATATTATCATCATTAAGAACGGTGGTAGCACAAGTCGCATGAGACGAGTTTTCGATGACATCATGACCTTCACTGAATGGTTTTCAAGTATTTGATTTTAGAGTAGTGGAAGGCTACCCAAAACTCTGCTGCAACATTTTCAACTATTTCGTAGGCCCGATTCTAACGGAAACACAAGATTACATGAAAATCGTTGTAAATTTTTTTTTAAGTAATTGTTAAACCTTTCGCGTTGTAAATAAACAGCTGTCGAACACACACTGATCGACATGTGGTGGTCAGGCTGTACACGAACATAAAACGGAAACCAATCTAGGAAAAAGATATGTATGGCTTGGGTTTGCAGTTTGTATATTTAAATGGACCAGTCAGTCAATTTTAATCCAATGCCTACATTTTAAGTTCAAACAACCGTGGATGTCTTAAGCTACACAAAAGTGGTTGAAAATGAGAGGAAATGAATTTTACTTTAGACTTTTCACACATCCAACTACTTATTTCAGTGACGAATCCAGAGGGCTGCTGATTTATTGGAACCGCCAATATCAGACCACTTTATTATTGTATATAACTGTCATACAAACTGAACCGTCAAAATGGGAATATTTTATAGATTATAATACTCGGCTAAATATCTTCACACTATTTAACATGTATTATTGTCAAAGACAACTTTACAATCTTCGAAAAAATTGTTCAGATCGGACCATTATAAAATTTAGCTGCCATACAAACATAACAATCAAAATCAAGGTCTTTTATGGAAACTGTTTATTGGTAAAGGATCGGTGTAAACGAGGTTAAAGCGTTTTTCTTGTTTATACAGTATACGACGATCAATAATTATCAGACAAGAGCTTTTCGAAAAGCAGATTACTTTTGGAATAAATTTAGTCTGTTAGATTAATTTTCGAATGAGATGTTTAAAGAATGAATTAGTCTTTAGTAAGCTTTGTTGGAATATTACAAATCGTCAATATATTAAACCCACTGATTCCTGTTCTGTCGTTGCTGGTAATAAGGCCTAGATTCGTGCTCTGTCCGAGAAGTAGGTGACATAAATTGTAGTATTTAGTAGTATTTTAAGTATGTTAATTCTAAAGTTGTTTTGTTTACTCTATAAAAACAAAAAATCTATTTCAAAATAAAGTTCGCCTATATACGATGTGACTTTATGCAATTCGCTGTGATCTTTATTGGGATTACGTTAGCAGCATTTGTCTTCCCACGAACACACTTCCTCCCCAAGCAACAAACAGCCTCTCTTGAATTTATGGCTTCTCAGTGACTATTTGTTTTTTCTAATTCCGACTAACCCGCTTCCACAGCCGTTTACTTATGCGATTATGAGAATATTTACAAGCTGTGGCGCTGGCGTTCGCTGTGACTCGCAGCTTGTTTGCCTTAGATTACTTATCGCCACAAAATTAATCTGTTGAAAAATACTACCATGCATACCGTTATCTGCCGTTAGATAGTATTGGTAGTGGGCTGCTGATAAGATGCTGGCGGAGCAAAAAGCCAACAGCGGAAAATAATATACAAATAGTGCGAGAATAACATGCCTACGTATATGTACATATGTAGTATGGTTCGTTATGTACAAAGAGGATGTGAAAATAAGAAAAAGGAGGAAAAACGCAGCAATCAAATGCAATTATAGTCACAGTGAACATGCAAAAAGTAAAGCATTTAACTGCAACTGCAGCAAGCTGGCTAAGTTAAGAAGGTTCCTGAGATGTAGACAGCCAGTGGGTACCGGAGCAATACGCCAGGGGTGTGAGTGCTGCAGTGGAAGGTGGGGTAAAGATAAGGAAAGATAACTTTTGTCGACTTCACGCGTGAGTTTCATGGTTTCTTTGCATGGGAATGCACTTAACGACCCACACACATACATACATATGTATGTATGTGCATATGTATGTACGTATGCGAGGACACATGTGAGCGTTTATTGCTTATAATTAATGAGTACATCATTAGCGTTGAATGCATTAGGCGGTGCCGCACCAAGAGCGAAAACAAGCGGCAGCGGCGGCGGCGGCAAGCAAAAACACACTGAAAGATGGCAACTAATTGAATTTGTGGCGGCTGGCAAAGGCAGCGCCGCAGCAAAAGCAAGTGCCAATGGCAAAAAGCGCCAGCGAGTTCAACTTGGCGAATTCGTGAGCTTGTCTGCGGCTTTCGCAGTACTACACGCTTGTCTGTTTACTTAACTGAAATTGTTTACTTATTTTGTCGTGTATTAGTTTAACGCGTTGTTGCTGTTGTTGAGCTTGTTGAAACGCCTTATATGCGGTCATGTAAAACAGCAGT
Source organism: Bactrocera neohumeralis (assembly GCF_024586455.1). Classification (NCBI taxonomy): domain Eukaryota; kingdom Metazoa; phylum Arthropoda; class Insecta; order Diptera; family Tephritidae; genus Bactrocera; species Bactrocera neohumeralis. Next base: position 21,189,754 of record NC_065921.1, read on the forward strand.
TTAGTTGCAGACATTTGTTCGGTCATGCAATCTGCCTGTTGCCGACATTAGTTGACTGTTTGTTGTTGGTGGGGCGGATATTTGTGTGAATAAAGCTATCATTGGGTCCGTGAGTGTATATGCGTATATACATATGTACATACATATATTTGTTCCGATTTATGTAGTTTATTTGCTCTGTGATTTGTTGGCTCGTTAGGCACTGCTTGTAACGCTAAATTTGTACTGAAAGCGACTAATTTTGCATGTAATGTCGTCACAGGTTATTTATACGTTCGTGTGTAATTTTCATAGAGAGAGATCCCATATCGGCGATTACCACAAATATGTAGGGAGAAAAGAACGTATACAAACTTTCTAAACGATATCCAAAAAAAAATGAGGTGGCTGAAGTCGGTTTCTGGATATGTCGTCTGGTTCACCGAAAGTATAACTGCCAAGGTGTTTCAATTTAAGACTTACAAAGGCTGGACAATAGTGGTGAAAGTGCGTCAATTTTTCCAACTCATCCTTTCCTTACAACTTTAACAATTTGCGTCTGACGGGATTTTTAGCCTTACAGCGTGAATTCATATTAGTTTTAGAACTCTCACAATTGCGGGGGATGAATTTGGCTAAGGGCCAGTAGTACAGTAGAGCTCCTACGTTCTACCTTAGACCAGAAAGATCTTGTAATCGCGCAGAGACTAGGCATTGACCAACTCCCGCTAAGAACACTGGAGGTCCATAGGTCCCTAGTGCTAGAAGGCAATATAACATCGCAGATCCAACTCGTTCTCATTGGATGATCAATTTTATGAAAATTTCATTATATGAGGGCTGCTATATATATTTCTGGCCTAATAATGAAAATAGGAATATTTATCAACGAAAATGGTTTCATTGTTTTTCAAAATATTCTCCATCAAGATTTATACACTTTTGCATGCGTGTTGCCCAGGCCAGAAATATATATAGCAGCCTCCGTAATAATGCAATTATTTCGTTTCGAATTTAAGAGGGTTACTGGCTAAACTCCTACGAATTCCGAAGTTCAATAACTTCAAGATTTTAAAATAGATTTTTATTTTCTTTCTTGGAGAACTTCTCGGATTTTTTCTATTTCAGAAAATGACATTATGATTTCAACTATGAGTTAAAGGTTGTTTGACTGAATGATATAATTTATATATAAGTAAATGGCAAAAAGCAACTGTTTTAAACACTTTCGTTTACACTTTAGAAAACCTCGTCCAAGCAGTGTGATCTCTTTTACTTTATTTGTGGGGTATCTATCAAAATATATTTTTTACCTTTATTAGTATTCGAAGCCACAAACTTTGCAGTCGCAGCATTACGTTTTGTATTTTGAAAAAAGAATGACCTTGAGTAAGGGTAAACCAAAGTCTGAACAACCCAACTATGAGAACTGGGCTGCGATTTCTACAGTCTTATATTACCAGATTTTATGCTCTTAAGCAAATTTGTTAACATTAGTAGACACTACCGATTATTTCTTAGCTCAAACTTCAGCTTTATTACAGGTCAGATCTATTTGAAATTTACTAGCTTAATTCTCTACGTTTCTGATAAAATTTTTCTTGTTCAGTATAAAGCTTATAGAGCACTCATTTACATGAAATAACTGGATAGCTTTTAATATTGAATAATAATATATGTAGTTTACATTGTAATGTGATTTGTAATTTTTAACGGCGTAATAAAATATAGTTCCAACTGTGATAATAAAGTTGTCGCCTTTAAAGTAATCCCCACCAGACGTGAAGCACTTATGCACAGTCATCATAGCACTTGGAAAAATTCCCCATCCTAATGGCCATCAGAGCCTACTTCGATTCAGCTGTTATATCCTCAATTGATTCAAAACGGTGTCCTCGCAGTTGTCATGTGAATTTGCTGAATAGCCAGAAGTTACACGAAGTTAAATCAGTGGTTGCGGCGCGATATTGGTTGAAAATGTGGCGAAATGATCACGAATAACGAAGAACGCAGTATGAGATGGTGCATTGTCGCACTTCTTTGTTCAATAAATTCAGACATATGTAGTAAAAATCGAAGAATTCACTTTTAGAGCTTCACTAAACGAGTCGTATCTAATGAATATTTTTATATTTATATGATACGTGGAATTTAGCATAGATGTCATTAACAGTACTACCAACTTACTGAAAAAAAAAATTACCGATTCGTATTAGAATAAATTAAAAATTCACCTTTCAATTTGATCACAGTAGTAGATACATATAAAATGTATCCTATGGCAACGTTGAGGAGAAAATACCTACAAATGAGGTAGATAGGAAGAAGTTATGAAAATTAATATCCTGTTGGAAAAATTCCAGATATTCAAAATCTAATAGATAAATAATTCTCAATTACTACAGTATTTGCTCAAACACAAAATCTTCAGAAATAAAGTTCAAAATTCCAAACCAAACCCTCAAAAGTATCACAATCAAAAGCAGCAGTAAAGAAGCACAGAGTTGGCTTTATGGTATTTAAGTACTCATCAACCATACTTATGCATGTACATATGTACTTATATGTTAAGCAGCTAATAGAAGGGTATATGGTATACCCTTGATAACATGGCGAGCATAATTCAGCAGAAGACAGCTTTTCCGTTGATGAAGATTGAGCGCTAAAGTTCGAGCAAAAAGAAAAAGACAAAGAAATTAGGCACAGATTGAAAGAAGCTCATTTAACTTTTGGATAATTTATACTAATCACAAGAGTAACCCAATTTTTCATGAATTTTAATTTTCTTGGTAATTGAGATGGGTTTATTGTGGGTATTTATCATAATATATGGTATATACTTATAAACTAAACACGCTCGTCAGCTACTAAGCCTGTAAAACAAATGATTATGATGTCGAATAATCTGTGCATTTTCTCAAAGTGATTGATGATTGGTTGCTGCTACTGCTTCATCGTTTGTGATTAACACGCTAACTTGCATAACTATAGCATTTGTTTTGTAGTTTTCGCAAGCTAGTGAAAAATCGATTAATAAGCACTAAATAAATACAGGGTGTGATGAATTGGACTGGCAAGTGTTATATATAAGAGTGAAGGGATGTATAAATAAGTATAAAAAAAATAAATATTCACTTAAATGAGTTTACAGTGTCTGTCAAAAAGGAATCTGTTCGCTCATCTGCTTTCCGCTTTTGTATAAATAGCGTTAACTAAATATTTAGTGATAGCTGTCCGTAATAAGTGATGGAAGAGTTTGCAGTTCAATTTAAACAAATATCGTAAATTTTTTCTGGCAAATTTGTGCTTTAATTTGTTTGAGTTCTAGCTATATTTAAAAGAGTAAATAAATATGTAGAATGGAATTAAATTTGTATTTATAAATTTATGTACATATGTATTTAAAGACACGTATATAAATACCCGTTTATTTATATTTGCTTGCAATATTGGTAAATGCTTAACATCAATGTTTGGTGTAAATATGGAAGCAATTTAATATAGTATAAATGGGCGTCAATTATGATGTATGTTGATTGTCGATTGTGAACCAGAACAGTTGGAAGGCAGTATCACAAAATGAATTTGCTTTCAGTGTTCCTAAAAATAGATGGTCTAAGAAATGAATCAAGGAAGGAGTATCGATTTTTGGTCTTCTACTACTTGCTCTTGAGTTGTATTGTTTCTCAATAAAATTCAATTTCACAAAAAAGGTAGAGAATGCATGAAATAACAGAGATGATATTCAGTGATATTTTAAGCTATTATTGAGATGAAGTAAATTTCGAATAAAAACTATCAGATTTTCATTTGCAAAATTATATTAAAAATTTTCGATTGATTTAAAAAACAATATAGACAGTTTACTTTGAATTGAATAAGCTTATGCCTCCCATATAACAGTGGCATTTAAAAAGAATATAGACAGTTTACTTTGAATTAAATAAGTATATCCCCGACATCATATAAACGTACTGGGGATTTTAAAAAAAACGTTAGCAACCATTTCGATATCAAAAACAAAATTAGATTAACAATCAATAAAATTCTTTATTCCTGTGAAAGTACATTTGAAAATCCGGATCATTTTCAAGTTGTTGCTCAGCCCGATTCACGAATATACAACGATTCTGTTGGTCAAGCGGCTTCAGTTCTTGCATCAATGTGATCTTGTAAGGATGAAATGCAAGATCTTTTCGTAAAATTTGCCACAACAGTGTGACAGAGATGCCCAACGCTTGAGAAGGACATGTGAGAGACTGATTTGGGTCTTCTTCAATTGATGTGCTAGCGGCAGCAATAATCTCGACACTGCAGGCACTTCTTTGTCTCCCTGGCACGGAAACAATTTGTACTATGCCTGTGGATACAAATTTTTTCACTAAACGCTCAATTCTTGGTCCGACAGGACTATTGTGTCCACCATAAATAGAACGTAGCGTTCAGGCCACTGTCTTCGAATTTCGCTACTCAATTTTAATAACTTCGATTCCTTGTTGGATCGTATATCTTTCCTTGTTGAAATGGCAAACCTTACTGAAGAGAAATGTCAAAAGAGCGAGAAAAATATGGCATCGTATGCTGTCCCTATCGATCTACTTTGGCAGAGTTCCTATTGAAAAAGCCGTTAAAACATATTTCATACAAGAACTTGATTTTCATCGGTAAGTTTGTATGCCTGAGCAATCAAATCATTACAAAATTTGGTGAAGATATCTCGTCAAATAAAAAATCAATTCAGCAGCATCTTAGGAAAAAAGGGACATAGGAAAATTTTCAGACAGATATCTCAAAACTGAGGGTCTAGTAAGCCTATATACAAATAAGTCGGCGACGCTGGGTGTTACAAACTTCGTGACACACTTAATATGGCCTGTTTTTATACCTAGAACTCTTGAAAGGATAAACAGAGACTACTTTTACTTCACTTTGCTGCTCTTACATTTTGTAGGTGGGTTAAAAAAGTACGTTTTCCAGAGGGCTGCAAACTAGATCTCTGTGACGGCGATAATCTCCTCACATGACTAAAATTCCTCACTTAACTAAATTTTCTACCCAACGAGTTGATTTCATAAGTTTTTTAAACAAAAAGAAGTTAACAGTATCAAATCTGGAGAATAAGTTGGATAAGGCAGTAGATCGTAGTCTAATTCGATAAATTTGCTCCTTTCAACTTTAAATACTTAAACTTTAGAAAGATATTGGCTAAATTTCACTGTCCATTTAAAAATTTCGCCTAGATTTTTTCCAATAGATGGATGTTTTTAAAAGTCTAGGCCAATTTTAAAATTAAGAAATGCTAGAAAACAAGGACATGTTTGCCATTGCACTCCAATTAAACTAAAAAAGAAATTACGTATACGCCCTGTTGGCATGACCATAATATTTCCTTGGCGATAGGAAGCTAAGATTACAAAGCACTTTTTTCTGATAGAATTGAAGATCAATTTATCTTTTAAAACCATTTGTATTAGCTTCGAAAAAAAATTAAAGTTCAATTATTTCTGCTGTACGAATAATTGAGATTAAAAAATGCAGAGAAAACTCGATTTGTATCACAAAGTAAAGAACTGCTTTGAACAAATAACTTTGGTAATTAGTTAACCGAATAACGCTGAAAACTTTCCAAGTATTTAATAAGAATAACTTTTATTGCTTTTTAAAAATATGCTGTTATCAAAGAACGCAATAAAAGTAAGGGAATAATAAGTAAGCGACTTTAAGTTGACAGTATGCAGGCCAGTCATGTAAAACGGAGATGTTAGTATTCAATGTCAGCGACTGTGTGGCAGTGGCAGCGTAAATACCAAAAAACAAAAAGATCCATCCGCCGTCAAAGTAAATGAGGAAACCCAGAGCCAAAGCACATAATGAAATGTGCAAAATTTTATGCGCGTACAAGCAATGAATTTTCTCAAAGAACGCATGATAAACAGTCGAACGACCGAAAGGCTACAGCCATAGCAGTTTTATTACAGAAACAGAAAGAAAAGGGAAAAGTATTGCAAAAATTTCATTGACCAAGTATTTGTGGGAAAGGAGTGGCGCTACATGGAAATCAATGAATATTGAGTAGCTTTCAGGGATCGCATGAGATTATGCTGCTCCGAGATTGGTTGAAATTTGTCATGAAAATGAATGTTGCTTACATTACTACTAGATACATACATACACATATACGTACATACACATACACACATTTACATGTCTACGTACATATACCAACGTATGCCATATAGTCAGATAGACGGATGTGTGTCTGGCAGGATGCTGAGTTATTAATAAGGCTTTGCCGTTGTAAGTCTTTAATCTGCTTTAGCTTCAGCAATAGTTGTTTGTATGGTTGTATGTGTATATTACATATGTACATTAATGCTGGAGGGACACTGCCATTGATATTTGACGAAGCGCCTGCTGTGAAGCTCCAGTAAGAGTAAAGAGGCGAATGCTGGAATCGTAAACTTTGCAGCAATGTGTGTATGCAAGATCAGGGCTATTAAAATCGATAAAAAGCTGTTTAAAAATGAATGCATATTTAAGCGCGGCCATATCCTTGTGCTACAAGAAATAAAACAATGTAAATTATCTGGCTTAAAGCTATATCGAATTTAATTTTTTTTACGCTTCGAAAGAGCGCAATATTGGTGCGACTCGAATCGCGAATTTGAGCCCAGAATTTGTTTCTCTTAAAGAGTTTAGTATTTTCTAAAGAATAAATAAATAGGTTCGAATAATAAGTGCTTAATTTTTGCATAAAAAAATAATTTCATTACCTTGTTGTTCAGAAATTCTTACCTTCTTTCTTTTTGTTTCTATATACCAAATTCTGGCCGTTTCAATGATGGATCTGAGAATTTCTCAGCCTTAGCCAATAAGTGGAACTTTTTGATTCTCAACAGTATTGTGGCCATTCGGGCTATATAAATATTTTTTGTTTTTCCTGAGGATACAGGACAAAGTAAAAGCTTACCTCAAGGTCTTAAAACACGAAATTTAATATTACTAGAAATAAAATCTATATAATCTTGGAGAAGTGACCCATAATTATTCACTTACCTAATTTACTGAATGTTTGAGCAAACCATTCAAAAACAATGGTTTTAGTGGTTGTAAGGAGAGCCGCAGTAGCGCCGGATCGCAGGCAGGTCCTTATTAGGCCGATTTCCTCTTCCAATTTTTTGAAGGTAGGTTCTTATATTATATTATACAATATTCCAAACATACCTTTTGCTAGTGTTCGAAGGCCTGAGGTGTTCCTAAAGGGTTCACTGCTTCAAACAACTCTTGAGGGAGTTGAGTGGTCTGGGGCAGCTTATGGAAATTATGTTTTCAGTAGCCCCCCAGCGGGTTAACTCATCTCCCTTTTTATTTCCTACACTTCTGATATGATTCAGTGTACAGATGATGAAAGAGTTATCAACTGAAACCCAGGTAAAAAAACTAAAGTAAGTTCAGGTTCATCATTAAATTTTTTTCAAATGGGTAATCTTTCGAACTTAGGATGTATTAAATACGGAAAGTATTTTAAAATGTCGTTATATTTAACTGCAATAATTAATACAGAATCGACAATATCTGGAAAGTTTTAATATCTAGGAAAGTTTTGTTTAATAAAG